>NC_056729.1:711010600-711030600 GCF_019279795.1 Protopterus annectens
TGGGGAAGTTATCTGGTCCCATGGCTGCTGTGATACTGGCTTTGGAGAGTGTTTATTACCTGTGCAGCTATGATGAGAGCAACTGTGCAGTCTTCCACTATGGAGATGTGCTCTTTCATGGGTTTGAGGGGGTACAGTTAACAGCGATCCTATCTGCCAGGATGTTGGCAATATCAGTTGGCTCTGTACATTTACTGCCATTAAGCTGTAACTCGGAACAGATCTGACTGTAACCATGACATGAACCTGTCTATTGGGCAGAGATCTCCTGAGTAGACAGTATGCCACAGAGTACAGATTGGGTTACATTCACTCTTGTTCCATGGGGTGGCCATTTGAGGACAGTAATCCTCTTGTTAAGGTACTTCATTGGTCTTTCTAGCTGCTGAACGTGCTTAGTCGGATTCATTGCAAGTGTGTAGTAGTACTCTCTGACAGGTCTGATGACTGCTGAGTAGTGGGAACCTTCTTTGACCTATGTGCACAGACCTTGGCAGTTTGTGTGAACACATAGCATGATTCTCCAACTACTTTGTGAATGTGTTTCTGGAAGTAGAGATGACTATCCACATTTGTCCATAGATACCTAATTATCACATCCGTATTTAGCCTGTGTGTGTAAGCATGCCCAGTATGAGCTTTCAGTATGCTGCTGTCTGACATTTGGTTTGTTTTTTAAGTGTGTGAGCATGCCCAGTATGACCTTTCAGTGTGATGCTGAATGGAATCCATTACATTTGTTGGAGTGTGTGAGCACGCCCAGTACAGACATTTATACTATATGTGTATGGAAAATCAAGTTATATTTTTACAGCAGGGCTCACCTTTGTGTCATAGATCAACAGGGATCATGCTGTGCCTGCAGGGCTTCCATGCAACACTTTGCATAGACTTACCAACATTTCTACATACAGGGGGAACAGCTATTCTTTGTACATTTCTACCTGGGGGCACACCTGATTGTTACTGTGGGTGTACATAGGATGTGGGTTTCACCTGACACTTATACACATTTGCTATGCCTGCACTGCTATGTACAGAACACCATTTCAGTCTGCACTGTTGCCTATCATAGTGGCTTGAGGCTTACTACTGTACTACAGATGTTGGCATCCAATGTCACGCATATTACACTGCGACTTCATAGCCTACACAACCCACATCACACTGCCTAGCCTGATGTTCTCGGTCTGCATAGGCGTGTGGGGGAGGTTACCCATTTGCATCTTTAGGGGCATGATACTCCAATTCTTTGTGTTTGCATTAGTGTACAATTGTCCTGCTGTGTCTGTGCCATTGAAATGCTATCATGACTTAGTGGTTCAATACCGTGACTATAGTGCAAAGTATCCTGGGTTCGAGCCCTGTCATTGCTTTTTATTGCCATGCTGGGCAGACCAGACTGCTTAAGGAACAGTACAGCAGATATGAGCATGTTTAACTGACTTTGCTCATGGCCAACCTTGCCCAACGTTGCCCGACGTTGCACTAGTTGGCATGAGCAATTTTGTTTACATATACTAGATATTGATAAAAGCTGCTTAGCACTGCTTTATATTGCTTAAAACATGGCAATCATGCCTCAGGTGGTGCAGCAGGGATGACTATGTCGGATGCACATACTACACTCCCTATACATGTTTGGAAACAGGTAGTGTCATGTTAGGCATCCCTATTATTTTATGTGTGTGTCAGAGGGAGGTATCATTTACAGGGTTCTTACTGAGCCAGTGTATGTGCTATGCGTTGCCTCTTTGCCAAGGCCAAGGCGTACTGGGCACGCCTCCTTCTGCCTACTGGGGCAGGCTCAGGTTGTCCCTCCTCTGAGTCACGCTGTGCCTGTGCAGGCCTTGGCAATGGTGGGGGGCTGTTTGGCCCTGCCCCATGCTGTTCCTGCTGCAGCTGTTTTTGCAGGATCATATTGTGCAGCATGGCACATACCATGACAATTTGGGTACATGTAGTTGGTGAGTACTGCAAGGCTCCACCAGATGTGTCCAGGCACCGGAACCATGACTTGAGCATCCCAAACACATGCTCGATTATATTTTGTGTTTGTGCGTGTGCCTCATTATGGAGTTCTCTTTCAGGTGTGTGTACATTTCTGATGGGTGTCATCAGCCACGGCTCCACTGCGTATCCAGCATCCCCCACTAGGTGACCGTCAGTGATGTCCCCATTGGCAAATGTCTGGTACAGCTGCATCAGATGCCAGATATGGGAGCCATGGTAGTTTCCAGGGCAGCCAGCATACACATTCAGTATTATGCCCTGGGCATCGCACATGACCTGGCAGTTGATGGAGTGGAAGCCCTTGCGGTTGATGTAGGCCCTACCCCGCTCACCAGCTGGTGCTTTGATGTGTATGTGCATGCAGTCAATTGCACCAACTACCTCAGGGTATTCCGCTATTTGCTAGAAGAGATGCATATCGCTGGTCAATACTTCACGGGAATTGGGGAAATATACATGATGACCGACATGTGCTGACATGGCATTCAGGAACTGGTGCAGTACCCTGGATGCTGATGCCTGTGAAATCCCCATCATATCACCAGTTGGTCTCTGGAAGGTACCTGTTGCTAGTATTCTTAGGCCAACACATACCTTGGTTTCCACTGTGATGGGTTCCCCTCTGTTTGTTCTGTGTGTGAGGCGTGGCCTGCACAGCTCAACAATTTGCTGCAGGAGCTCTGTGTCCACTCTATAGCGCTCCACTATTTCCAGCTCATGTAGCCCCTGGTAGGTTACCCTGGGTCTGTACACTCTTCTCCGTCTCCTCACTGTGGGTTGCTCAACAGCATTCACAATGGCACCACCCCCAGCATCTTGCACATGTCGCCTTATAATAGCAATGGCAGCCCCTAACATTCTTTTGTCTCAGTTAAGCTTTTTAAGTTTGCACTTCTCTTTGTAGACTGCAGTGCTGCAGTGTTTCTGAGAAATACATGGGGAATGTTGTTTGCAGAGTTTTAAGTGCTGGGATGAGCTAGGCTAGTGTACTGCCTGTGTAATTGGCTGATTCTGATTGATTTCACCTGGTAGCTCTGCTAGTTCTCCTTGGTTAAGTTCCTACTACTTCCTTTCCTTTCTTTTCCCATTTCTGTTTCCATAGGGGGCAGCACCATGCAAACAAGTGCAAACACATGCACACGAGTGCACACGCGTGCACACAGGCTTATACAGGCTTACACGGGCTTAGGCAGGTGCACAATCATGCATACACACTTAGACAGCCTTACACAGGCTTACACGGGTGCACACACATGCACACAGGCTTAGAATGGTTTACAGGTGGCACACACACACAGTGTTAGCAGCTTTGCAAGAAACTTCAGTGATAGCCACGGCATACACCTTTGATTTCTGGGTTTCACTTTAGACAACTGTAGACATGCCTCTTCCAGTCCTGAGTAACTCACAGCAACCATATGCCAGTCTGCTCCAATAAGCTTAAATTCTTTTTGATACATACCCCCTCATGATGTCACCTATCTTCTACTGTGTTACTCCCCTAATCCTACTCTTACACTCTACGGACATGGTTCACATGGCAGGGGAATTTGGGATTCACTATCCTTATGCAGATTTGTATAGGATTGCCTACTAATGCTTGGTTACATCTCTCAAACTGAGCTTCCCCCCTTAGCATCCACTACTCAGTAGCCATGTTGTCTTCAGCCTGCCATTCACCTGCATGGCAGGTGAATATTTTGAATAAAATCCCTATTTGCGGCTTTTACTTTTTGTCTTTAGGATTTTTAGAGCGCTGCACGTTTGCTCGGCGCTGCGCTATGCTTAAGCATCGGAGATCGAGGAAAAAAAATATATTATTTTATTATTTTGCAATGGATAAAAATGCCAATGGCCATATATCTGGCCATTGGCATGCTTCCTCAACTGGATGCATCCTTTATTTGGAGCTGTCATAGCTCCGTTTTGCTATTTGCAGAACGGTACTCAGTTGCCAACCAAGTACATTTCTGCAAATAACCCTACTCGGACAGGTTAGTGTTTCCTGGATCACAAATTTACCTCATTTGCATAGGTTTCAGTAGCAAATGAGGTAATTTGCATAAACTAACCCTGTCCGTGCAAGAGTCATTTTAGGAGCTCTCTTGCACACCCCTGCCGGCTGTTCCTGGCTCGCTCGGCAGACATGTTGGCTTGCTGGAGTCTTACTCTACTCTTAGACTCCATGCAAGCCTTCATGAATCCGGTCCACTATCTTCCATAATATTTTCCATTTTAGTTTCAGATCTCTTTAGTATCATTTTCATAAAGTTCTTCTAATCATTATTCAGTACTATCAGTCTCCAGTTTTTAATTGTATTCTTTCTTCCTTTATCCATAGAATTTAAGTATTCCACTGCATAATTATTTATACATGAAACCTTCATTTAACCATTCATTCAAAATATTTAAAACATATTTTTGCCAATCCCTTAAATTTTTATACATTTCATACCCCATTCCATTTGGTCCTGTAATGAAATTTATATTTCCTTGTTCTGATACTTTACGTAGCTCATTTAAAGAACCCTCCTGTTCCAACTCTTTACTCTCCTTTTCTATGTTTTTATTTGTTTGTTTGCTTTCCATGTTTTTCCACTATTTTCTTTTTTATTCTTTAAACATTTCTTGTGCACATTGTACTACATTAATCTTTTCCTGAGTTCTTTCTATTTCTCCTTTTACATTTATTATTTATCTCATTATATTACCATCTGCCTTTACTAATCTGCTTAAATAACTCAGTACTTCTCTTTTTCCTTGTAAAGATATATTTGCTTGTATAACAAATCTTGTATATTTTTCTTGATTTCTTTTATGTCATTCTTTTTCTTTTTCAAAGTAGTTTCTGTCATGATGTTCTAAATATTCCATTACAGTTTTATATGCTCTTTTATATTTTTCTTTCTGTACTTTACTCACATCATATTGCCACTGTAAAATATATTCTTATATTACTTTTTTATATTTTTCCATAAACATCATCCACCTTTCAGACCAGTTTTTATAAAATGTTCTCATAGTAATATGATCTTTCAATAACTGCATTACTGTTCTCTTTCCTTTCTCATTCCATGCTTTCTTATTTATCTATTTTAATCATTTGCCTATTTTTATAGATTTCTTGTTTTCCTTTATCTCGATCCATATTGCAAGATGATCAGAAAATCCTACTTCAACTACTTCCCCTTCTCCTATAACTAAACCTTCTGATACTATAAAATAACCTATTTCATTTCTATACATACCCTTTTGTAAGTCCATGAGTTTTTGTCCCAAAGTCTTATCTTAGTCGTTCTAACATTTGTCTTATATAATTTCCTTTTTTTTACACTTGCCTCTTAAATCACAATTACAGTGTCCTGGTGTTACAATAAGCATATTTATCACTGCATAGTCTAAAATCTGATGAAATATGTTTTTCTTTCTTTACAATCAGTATAAGCATATAATGCTATAATTCTATAAACTTTCTCTTTCCATTTTAAAATCTACAATAGTTAATCTTTCCATCTTTGCTAAAGTTACATCTAATATATTTAATGTATTTCCATATAATAGGCTATTCCAGGACAACTCTCACCTCCCAAATTCCAGATTATCTTTCTCCCCATAGTTTCTCTGTTTTTAATCATTCTTCATTTATTAAAAATCTTGTGTCTTCTAATATAATTACATCTACATCACATATATTATGCAACTCCAAAATCCTTATTTTTCTTACTATATTCTTATTATATTCTTCACTATTATACTAACCCCAGACCATTGGCCGTATGTACTCTTTTTCATCCATTTCCCTTCTTTTTTATTTTGAACTTATCCCTTTCATTTTTCTGTCTTTTACCCTTTTACCAATATATTTGTTTTCTTTTTTTTTCTGTTACTACCTCCTAATTTATGTCTTCTTCATTGCTTATGTCAGAACTTTCTTCTATGTTATCTTTTTTTCCTAATCTAATTTTTCTTCTATTTTTGCTACTTCTGAAATTGTTTGTCTTTGTTCATTTTCTTCTCTTTATTTTTCTTTTTCCTTGCTCTTATTTTCAGTTTTGCAATCATTCATAAATGCCCAATGTTGTGACATTTATAACATTTAAATTCACATTTTTTGCATCATGTTCCATATCCCCACAAATATAACATTTTCTTTTGTCACAGTTACTTATCAAATGTCCTTCTTTTCCACAAAAAAAAAAAACATGTTTTGGGCTGTCCCCAATATTTTACAACATTTCTCTTTCTCTCTACTTTTATCATGCTTAATTTCTTTTTTGCCTCCCTAGATGCTTTTATCACATAAATATTCTATGGGTTACAGTTTTTCTTTTTTCATATTCTTCAAGAAAATTTAACATTGGAAAAATGGTCTCAACTATAATGTCACAAAATGTCTCTTTGTTAACAAGCATAATTGCTCTTATCTCATGTGCTTTTACACCTAATGGAGCTATTAAGTTGTCTCAGCCTTCATCCCTGTCTATTTCTTTCTCTTCTTCACTTTGTATCCTTAGCATGTACTTCCATTTTTTTTTCTTCTGCCTTCTTTTATGCTCCTCTACTTTTGGCTTCTTTTACTTTCTCTGCATATGTTTTTTTTTCCATCTTGCCACTGTTCTTCAGGATTGTCTCTGCATTCTCCTTTTGTATTTTCTCCATAATGTCTACCCATGAAATGTCTCCTGCATTCTCTGGCTCACTCTGCACCACCATTTCTTTAAGTAAATAATCCCACAACCCTCCTGATTGGAGGGTAGCAAGTATACATTGATCATTTGCTGACTCATCTCCATCAAACACATTTCTTTGAAACATTTCCTCAGAATCCTGCACACATTCTCTGGTCTTGATATTTGATTTTTCCTGAATTTATTTCACCACTTCAGCACTGCATCATCTCCTTCTCTCTGCATCTGCCTCCCTGTTTTTCCGGGCTACCTCTGTACCTGGAATGGAGACAGGAAATGCTCTTCCAAAATAGGTCCCACTTGCAACAATGACAAGTAGGGGAGATTCCCCAATACTCTCTCCAAGTTTCTCCTAATAACATAAATATCACCACAGGTCTCCACTTAAAAGAGACCACTAACCAAGAGGGACTAACCCAGTCAACAAAATGATAAAATAACAAAAATGATATGTATGTGGGTAATTATAAATAGAAATTATAAAAATGTTTCCAAGATACTGTGAGTTTAACAAAAAGTGAATTCAGAGTTCCTATTTAAAATAAGGGTGGGGAAGCAACCCTCCCAAAGAGACATTGTTGAATGAACTTCAACTGACTGCTAGCTCAGTACTGTATTCTACAAAATTCTGGGGAACCATTAATTCCCTACTCCACCCAGGCACTAATAATACTCCATGCTCAAACCCAGATAAAACCCCCTCTGAGCAAGCCATACTCTTCAATACATATTTTATTGACACCATCACCAAACTTACAACCACCTTCAACCCAGACATTATACGACCACCATTATCACATAATCCTTCAAACCCCCTACCCAACCTTTCTCTATCACCCATTCCCACATCCATAATCCACAAACATCTCCTGAAACTAAAACCTTGTACAAATGCCCCTGATAATTTACCTTCAGAATACCTAAAACTGGCCATCCCTTCCATCGCCTACCCTGTCAACTTCCTCCTCAATAGGTCAATTCAAGAATACTGCATTCCAGACATCTGGAAGAAAGCATTTGTCATCCCTCTGCACAAAGATGGCAATAACTCAGACATTTCAAACTTCTGTCCTATAGCCATTCTCTCTCCCATATCTAAAATACTTGAGAAATGTATCCACACTCAGCTCCTAAATCACTTAGTAAAACACCAGCTGCTTTCTCCCACTCAACACAGCTTCAGGACTGGCCATAACACCAACACTGCCCTTATTTCCTTTATACATACAGTTAATAAAGCTTGTGATGGTGGCTCCTTAGTCTCTGCTCTCTTTCTCGATCTTTCTAAGGCATTCAACACCATTTCACATTCTCTACTAATTGCCATACTCTCTAACCTAGGATTATCCCCCCACCCTTCAATGGTTTACCAACTACTTCAGTAACAGGCAGCAATCCACCAATTGGAAGCACTCCTCCTCCCCTTTCATCCCTACAAATACAAGTGTTCCCCGGGGTTCAATACTGGGTCCCCTCCTTATCAGCATATTTGTCAACAACTTCCATCAAACTCTAACACATAGTTCTGTCATCCAACATGCTGATGACTCAACAATAATCTGCTCCACAAAATTTCTCAAAGAATTACAGTATCTGTCCCAAGAAGCATTCAATTTACCACAAAAAACGCCAACGGAATTGGCATAAAAACACACCAGGAATCTGGAACCCGTACTGGAAACAACCTTATTTTATTTGTAGACAAACAAACGGTTAAGCGCTTTCTTCAGTGTATCACTGACTTCATCAGAACACCAAATACTAAAAATCATTGTCTTAAATACAAATAACCCATAAAAAGCCCGCCTTTTTCGTCAATAAATCAATTGAATCAATTTACATTCAAAAAGTTGTGAATCATTACCTTATACACAAACAATTCCTATAAACCATTTCACATATAATGAATAAAACCATATATGTTACACAAACCTATACATATAAATGTCTCAAATACAAATAAAATATTGCATAAAAGTTGTAAAAAAAAAAAAAACTTAATAAAACAACAGAATTTAACAAATAAGTAAAACTCCTGTTCACTACTGTGTCTCATTAATTTTAATTATACTGACACTGTCTGCTGAAAAAGTCTATCTATCATCAGGTGTCTGTAAGAAATATATTTCCTAACATAATACGGTACTCATCCTAATGTGCTACCCTGTATCACAGTATACTTCTAATAGTTCATACCAAAGCATGACCATATTTATTAAAATACCTTTGATATATAATATGTCAAAAACTTTATATAAGTAAAATAAGCCTGGAAATTTATTCTAAACCTTAACAAGGGGCTTTGTTGGAATCATCTCATTGAGGCCTGGGGGAGTGGATGCGTCTAACCTAATCTGCCATCTGATCTCCCTTTCCCCCACTATTGCCTTAATGTTGCCACCTCGTGGGTTGGGCATAACCATTTCCAAAATGGCAAATTTGAAAACCTTACATTGTGGATTTTTGATTAAATGTCTTGATAAAGCGTTGTTTACATCACATTTCCTCATACAATATGTATGGTCATAAATCCTGTTTTTTAAACAGCGATCTGTCTTTCCCACATAGTAACTCATGCATGTTTGACAAACACCCAAATATACTATGTATTTGGTCAGACAGTTGCCATTACAAAACTTAACCTTACTTTTTATACTGTTGTTTAACACAATGTTGGGTACATCCAAAATGTATTTACAAAAATTACATTGGCCACATTTTTTTGTACCAGTTTTCAATATTTTCTTTCCCTTATGATAATTAGACTTGATCTCAATAATTCTCTTTAAATTGTTACCAGTCTTATGTACAAAATGTGGTCTATCAGGTATTTTTTCTTTGATTGATAAATCACTTGTCAAGATATTCCAGTTTGAAGTAATTATGTTTTTAACTTCACTAGTGTGTCTACCATATTTAATTATACACGCCCTTAGATGTTCATTCCCTGGAACGTGACTACCAGCATTGTCATTATTGTTGTTACTGTACTGGTTAGTTAAGTTTCCTACTCCCAGTAGGAAATGCTGGTATGAGGAAATGTGATGTAAACAACGCTTTATCAAGACATTTAATCAAAAATCCACAATGTAAGGTTTTCAAATTTGCCATTTTGGAAATGGTTATGCCCAACCCACGAGGTGGCAACATTAAGGCAATAGTGGGGGAAAGGGAGATCAGATGGCAGATTAGGTTAGACGCATCCACTCCCCCAGGCCTCAATGAGATGATTCCAACAAAGCCCCTTGTTAAGGTTTAGAATAAATTTCCAGGCTTATTTTACTTATATAAAGTTTTTGACATATTATATATCAAAGGTATTTTAATAAATATGGTCATGCTTTGGTATGAACTATTAGAAGTATACTGTGATTATGTTAGGAAATATATTTCTTACAGACACCTGATGATAGATAGACTTTTTCAGCAGACAGTGTCAGTATAATTAAAAGTAATGAGACACAGTAGTGAACAGGAGTTTTACTTATTTGTTAAATTCTGTTGTTTATTAAGAACTTTTTTATTTGTATTTACATTTATATGTATAGGTTTGTGTAACATATATGGTTTTATTCATTATATGTGAAATGGTTTATAGGAATTGTTTGTGTATAAGGTAATGATTCACAACGAATGTAAATTGATTCAATTGATTTATTGTTGTATTTAAGACAATGATTTTAGTATTTGGTGTTCTGAAGTCAGTGATACACTGTTGTTGTCTACAAATAAAATAAGGTTGTTTCAATTTACGCCAATTCCGTTGGCGTTTTTTGTGGTACATTGTTGGACACTGGGATTATTTTCTCGTTTTCAAGCATTCAATTTACTGAGGACTGGATGTCCAAGAATCACCTCACCCTTAACCCCAATAAAACTAAACTCCTATTATTTACCTCCTCAAAAAAATAGCCCTATCGATAAATCTCTATTTACTGTCACTTCCCAAAACAACACTGTCTTAGAAATTAACCCTAGTACAAAATTGCTAGGAGTCATTACTGATGACAAATTAACTTTTGACCTTCATATTCACAGTAACATCAAAAAGTCACATCAAAAGCTTGGTGCCATATAAAGGCACAACTAATTCCTCAGCCTCTCTACTAAAAAGGCCATAGCCTCTTCATTTCTTCTCCCTACTCTGCTATATGGTGCCCCCATCTTCAGCAACCTACAATCCTCCCTAAAAAGTAAGCCTGACTCCAGCCACAATAAAATTGCCAATTTGCTACAAACACAAAATACTCTACATACCACTGCTTATCACTGCATCAGCTCAATTGGCTAGAATCTCCCCACCACCGTACTTACCTACAATTAACCACAACCCACAAGTTAATCTTCCAACCAGAAAGCTGCTCTTCACTGTCATCCATACTGACCACATACCATCCCACTTGCTACCTCAGGTCAGAAAACAAAATGTTGCTATCTATAGAGAAACCCAAACTGTCAGCTGACAAAATGCTATATTCCTATGCTGTATCCAAGCTATGGAATGTTCTTCCTCCCTCTCTCAGAATTATCAGCAATCCTGCCTTCTTTAAAAAGTCCTTAAAATTACATTTTCTCTCTCACTGGATTTGCTCCTATACCCCATCAAAACACCCAAACACCTGATATCCCACTCTAGAATCCTATCACTATCAAACTTTTTTAGTACTCTCCTCAACTCTTTTCTATTACCTTCCTGTTTCTCCCACCTACTTCATACTTCTAACTCATTCTTTTTTCTCTTGCTTTGCACTTGTATATCTATACTCCTTTGCTTCTAGCCCCACACTACTATATACCTATACTCTTGCTCTTAACCCACATACTTCTGCATCCTTCTTTCCTGTTCACAACTGACTTCTATTTGCTTTGCCATATTTACTATCACATCATCATACTTTACCTCTCCTACTATCACTTTCTTCCACGTGATATTGACCTCCCACATTATGCTCATCCTGTGTATCACCTTTTCTCTCAAGCAAACTAAGACCTTTGTTTAACGTGCATATAGTTAATGTGCATTATCTCTGTTACATATATGCTTTTTACACTTGCTTGGTAAGCAAATTTTCTATGTATTAACATTGTTTCATTTGTATTTAATTGTTCTCGTATATGCAATATTGTGGAGCTTTTCTCCCTGGACCTCCACTGAAAATGGGCTCTTCATAGGCCCAGTGGACTTTCCTGGTCAACAAATGCAATAAATAAAAAAATAAATAAGTAAGTGTTGTGAATTGTGGCTAAAAACTGAGAAGCTTGCTTTGCTTAAAATACATTTACTAAACTCACTGTGAAACACATATTTTTCACTTTTGTTTGTTAAGTTGTGATAAATAGTTATAGGATTCTGTTTGATATACTCAAAGAAGACTGACAAACAGAAGTTAGAATTTAGGAAAGAAGAAAGTATAAGAAATAAATATTAAACAATGCTTAAAATAATTTAATGGAAAACAGAGATAGAATGACAAACACTACTGAATGTTTTAACAAAGTAATATGAAATAGCTATAAGGCTGCTTATCAAATAAGTGACTGCTGAAAGGATGCTTACCAAAGAAGTGATATGAAATTTCAGAAAAGGTGCTTATGGAAGGTGTGCATAGTAAATGTACTCAGGTGCTGAATGAAATGTACTGGGAGAAATGATCTTGTAGCATGAAGTATGCATTTGAGTGGTTTGCTCAGGAAATGTTTGAGGCTATGTACTTGCAATTAGTGAGTATTGCAAAGTTGAAATGAATTCTAACATTAATGTAAAGCAGCTTTCTGCAATTTAAATGTAGAAGCTAAAACCAAAAATTTGAAGTATTGTGGCTTCTAATTACTTATGACTTGGGGAAAGCTGTTGGAAAATTTCCTAAACAAAAAAAAAGTTTTCCTAGTATATGCAAAGTATAACATTTATTATGTTTCGGTGCAAATTATATTCAAATGAGAGCTTTGTGTGTGTAAGTTAAGCTTTCTGGGAAGCAAATGCAAAATAAAGAATGTCCAGTGTGCAGAAAGCACTTACAAATGGTAGAAATTTATACCACACCAAATTTTATTAGATGATATCTGAGTCTATTTAACCTTTGTGAACATTAGAGAGAAATATGCATAAAAGTGTGCGAAAAGCATAAAACAGCAAGTCTGGCTGAGTAGTGAACTGTTAATACCACAGAATTGTTATATCTACAAGAAAGCTCTGCCCTGTGCCCATATAGAGACTTATTCTAACAATAACAATGAATATCTCTGAAAGTTAAGCTTTGAATAGACAAAACAATTCTCTGCTGGTGTTAAATTAGAGAATTGCACCTAAAAGATATATGTGTGTGTGTGTGTGTGTGTGTGTGTGCGTGTGTGTGTGTGTGTGTGTGTGTGTGTGTGTGTGTGTGTGTGTGTGTGTGTGTGTGTGTGTGTGTGTGTGTGTGTGTGTGTGTGCGCGCGCGCACGCGAGTGTGTGTGATAACAGGGTTTTACCAAAACTGGTGGCATTTTGTGAAACTAAGGACTGTTTAATGTAATTTTAAAAGTTAACCCTATAACAGGAAAAAAGGGAGGTTATTGTTGTGCATTACAAGAAAGGAAAGCACATGTAATCTTAGGCGAAATTGATTGTGAATTGCCTACTGCTATCATGGAAAGGAAACAGATATTGAACTCTGCTGAGACATAGGAATGTGGAATTACCCAAGAAATATTTGTTGGTCAGCTAAGTCTGGTCATAAACACAGCTGTAGTATAGCAGAATGAGAATGCTTATCATCAGGCTATTTCTAATAAGCAGGGAAAATTAATATATTTCAGGACAATGTTACTACTATGCAAAGTGAAATCTTATTGGAAAATGATGACTCTAGATCCAAGTACTCTAAGAGAGCAGATTAAATAATCTAGAAGAGCAGCATTGGAATTTTAAATTAGACAGTGTTGTGAAGAAGGTAAAACTAGTAGAGAAAGTAAAGCAGATCATTCCAGGAAATCTACTCAAACAACAATGGGATAATCAAGATCTAGGGAATGAAAATAAGGCATTCTATTAGTGCTGTATAGCTCTTTAAGATGAAGTTAGAGTGTTAACCATGATTGTAAAAATGGTAATGCATCCAGTGGAATGCTGTCTTTAAGTGAAGAGAGGCAATAGCAATATTGGCACAGATTTTGTTAAACTGAAATAAAATGAAAGACAGTCTTACAAAGTTGTTGGCTGACCTTGATCATCAAAAAAGACAGCAAAAAAATAAATAAATAAATAAAACACAAAGCAAGTGTCCATTTGTCCAAACGTCTCTCTATATGCTCTGTACAGCCTGGAACAGTGAAACATAAGAATAAACCTCAGAGTGACATCACAAGCCTAAAGGAAAAAGACCAACATTTTTTGATGTTGGAAATCGAAAGAAAAGAGAGAAATAAATGTCATGCATTAGCTGACATCATGAATCTACAGCATGAGAATGGAGAACTGTGGCAGGAACTACAAGAGTTTAACAATGCTGTGCTTGATAGAAGAGTAAAGTTTCTCCCCGGGATTCTCAAAAGCTTGAATGGAGTGCAAGATCAGTGCAGGATCCTACGCAGGCAATATGTCTGCCGTGCATTCCAGGAACAGCCTGCAGGGGCGTGCACGAGAGCTCCTGCAATAATCTTGCACGGACTAAGCCCTGGTATGCAAATCACCCCATTTGCAGGTGAAATCCATGCAAATGAGGTGATTTTGCAATCCATGAAGCTTGCAACAGTCCGTGCAAGACTAGTGCTATCTGTAGAAATGTACTCGATTAGTAACCAAGTACATTACTGCAAAATCCAAAATGGAGCTATGACAGCTCCAAATAAAGGCTGCATATCATTGAAGAAGCATGCCAATGGCCAAGTATAAGGCCACTGGCATTGCAAACAATAGAAAAAATAAAAAAATCAACTTTTATTTTTTTTTTTAGCCAATCTTGGCTGTTTAAGCATAGAGCAGTGGAGCGCAAATGGGATCAGGAGGAAAATAAGAAAACAAACCTAAAATAAGCATTCTAACTAAAATCAGTATTCTGCCATGCAACTCAATGGCAGGCAGATGACAACCTGGCCAGTGAGTAGTGGTTGGTTATGGGGGAGGCTCAGTGTGACACATATGACACACTACAGACTATGCATTAGCAGGCAATCCTATGCAAATGAGGGGAAGGATAGTGAATCCTAGTTTTCCCCAGCATGTGAGTCAGGTCCCAACAGTGTAAGAGTATGAATAGCTGGGTGCAAGACTAGGAGGTAGGTTACATCATGGGGGGGTGTCAGACATACTGTAAGCGGATTGGAACCCTGTGGCTCGGGTTTGCTCCTAACTTAGCACAGCTAAGCTAGGGGAGGTGTCTAAACCTGCTTAGCACACTTTACAAAGTGTAAGCGGGTGTGCACGCTGCACACTGGGTTTTACAGGAAGAAAAAAGAAGTTAAACCAGGAAATAGCAGCAGTGTGCACATTTGAGCACTCTGTGTGGTGTGCACACGAGCTTAAACAGAAGGAAGATGGGAACGGAAACAGCAGTAGGAAGGTAATCAAGGAGTACTAGCTTAGCTGCCAGGTGAATAGTATCAGAACCAGCCAATTACACAGGCAGCAGACCACCCCAGCCCAAAACACTACTATAAACTATGCAAACACCTACCCCTCTGTTTTTTTCCCACACTCTACACCACCGGTGTAAACAAGCGGAGAGCTTTTAAAACTCATAACAACAAAATGTTAGGGGCTGCAATAGCAATCATAGAACTTGTAGAAGAGGCTGAGGGTGGTGAGGATGTGAATGCTGTCGAGCAACCTACAGTGAGGAGACGGAGAAGAGCATGCAGACCCAGGGTTACCTACTAATGGCTACATGAGCTGGAGATAGTGGAGCACTGTAGGGTGGACAGGGACCTCCTACAGCAAATTGTTGGGATGTACCGGCCACTCATCACACACAGAACTAACAGAGGGGAACCCATCCCAGTGGATACCAAGGTATGTGTAGGCTAGGAATACTAGCTACAGGTACCTTCCAAACGCCAACTGGGGATATGATGGGTATTTCACAGGCATCAGCATCCAGGGTACTCCAGCAGTTCCTGGATGCCATGTCAGCACATGTCGGTGAGGACTTATATTTCCCCATCACCCGTGAAGTGTTGGCCAGTAATATGCATCTCTTCCACCAAATAGCAGAATACCCTGAGGTAGTGGGTGCAATAGACTGCATGCACATACACATCAAACCACCACCTGGTGAGCAGGGTAGGGTCTACATCAACTGCAAGGGCTTCCCTTCCATCAACTACCAGGTCGTGTGCGATGCCCAAGGCATAATAATGAATGTGTGTGCTGGCTGCCCTGGAAGCTATCACAATTCCCACATCTGGCATTTGATGCAGCTGTACCAGAGATTTGCCAGTGGGGATATCCCACACGGTCACCTAGAGGGGATGCTGGATACACACTGGAGCCATGGCTGATGACACCCATCAGAAATACACACACACGAATAAGAACTCCATAATGAGGCACACACACAAACAAGAATCAAAGTAGAGCATGTGTTTGGGATGCTCAAGTCACAGTTCCGGTGCCTGGACACATCCGGTGGAGCCTTGCAGTACTCACCAACTACATGTACCCAAATTGTCCTTGTATGTGCCATGCTACACAATATGATCCTGCGGAAACAGCTGCAGCAGGAACAGCATGGGGCAGGGCCACACAGCCCTCCCACCTTTGCCAAGGCCTGCACAGGCACAGAGTGACTGAGAGGAGGAACAATCTGAGCCTGCCCCAGTAGGCATAAGGAGGCATTCCCCGTATGCCCTGACCTTGGCAAAGAGGGAATGCATAGCACATACACTGACACAGGAGGACCCAGGGAATAACACCTCTCTCTGACTCTCACATACAGTAAAAGAGATGCCAAACATTAAACTACCTGTGCCTAACCATGTGTAGGGAGTGTACTATGTGCATCCGACATAGGCATCCCTACAGCACCATCCTCAATACTGGGACACCCACAAGGTAAGTGACTCACACATGCCAGTCAGGGGGGATCACATACCCAACAATAATCACAGCCAGCAGGACAGGTGTAGACAAACACAAACAAATGCCATACTATGGCCTCTGAATGAGGCCTATGGGTAACCTCCTCCCCCAGGCCTACACAGATGGACTACAGCAGGCCAGGCAGTGAGATGTCAGTTGTGAAGGCTAGAAAGTCAGAAACTAATATACAGGTAATTAAAAGCTAAGAACTGTATTGCACTGGCATGCCTCTAGCCAGCACGATAGGTAAGACTACAAACTGAAATAGAGTACCCGACATACCAGTACAGTCCTAGCAAATGTGTACAAGTGTCAGGTGTGCCCCCCATCCTATGTAGATATATAGTAACAGTCAGGTGTGTCCCCCCAATCCTGTGTAGAAATGTAGAAATAGTCAGTTGTCCCCCACCACTATGCAGAAATGTAGCAACAGTCAATGCCAAATAATCGATGGATACCCTGAAGACACAGCATGCTACCTGTCAGTGTACAACACAAAGGTCAGCAGTGCAGTACAAACTACCTGGACTTGATCCACACATGCAATACAGATGGCCATACTGGGCATGGTCACACACACAGAGAAATGAAGGCAATGTCAGTCAACAACATACTGAAAGGTCATACTGGGCATGCTCACACACTTTAATACATGAAGGCCATGACTGCAAACACCAGTGGACCAGACATATCTGGCAGTTGCAGCTGTTCGTGCATACACTTGTCAGTAGGCACCACTCATGCCTTGCACACACAGTGGATAGGAATACAGACATATATGTAAGGACAACACACTATAATAAGCCAAAGGTAGATGGACATAGATGTGTGGAAGAGGTTGACTGTGACATGGATCCATCCAGGCCTGTCCCACCCAGCACACAGCCAAAGGGCCCCAAACACATGAGGTGCAGATGTCACTCACTGCAGATACTAGCCACCAGTACCTGTCAGCATTACAGATGCACGTGCCAGCTGTGCAGCATGCATGTACTAAGGAAGTAAAAATCTAGTAACTGTATACACGTACCTGTGACATATGACCCCGTGTGTGGCCGCATGTGGCATGTGAACCCCTAGATGAATGGGTTATGGCCCATGCACACACCGCCCTCCCCATAGCCCTACTATGACAAGCCTGCTGAGGTCATCCAATGTGAAATACACCTTTGGGATAGCTGTAGCCCAGTAATCTCCATGGCATATCCCATAACTGTATACTTCTGTACTGTGATAAAGTAGTTGGTAGGAGTTCTAACACCAGACTTGCCAACTGTTTGTGTGTGTGAGTCTGTGTGTGCATTTGTGTCTGTCTGTCTCTGACTGTGTAGAGAGCAATACTTTTTAGGGTCATCACACTTCTTACAATTCATATCCCAATTTTGGCAAGGCTGCTGATGTGACCCACCTAGAAATACACCTCTGGGAAGGTTGCATCAAGTTATATTGGTAGAGCGTCCTGTAACTGCATACTGCTGTAGTGTGATAAAATAGGTAAGTAGGAGTTTTAATCTCAGACTTGGCAACTGTGAGTCTGTGAATGTGTGTCTGACTGTGGAGAGAGCAATGTTTTTTAGGGTACTCACACTCCTTACAATACATATCCTCAACTCTGGCAAGGCTGTTGATGTCACCCACCTAGAAATACACCTCTGGGAAGATTGAAGCTCAGTGATCTCTGTAATGCATCCTGTAACTGCTTACTGCTGTAATGTGATAAAATAATTAGGTAGATATTCTAATCCCAGACATGGCAAGTGTGTGTGTGTGTGTGTGTGTGTGTGTGTGTGTGTGTGTGTGTGTGTGTGTGTGTGTGTGTGTGTGTGTGTGTGTGTGTGTGTGTGTGTGTGTGTGTCAGACCCTGTCTGTGTAGAGAACAATGCTTTTTAGGGTACTCACACTCCTTACAATTTACATACTCAACTTTGGCAAGGTTGCTGATGTCACCCACCTAGAAATACACCTCTGGGAAGGTTGTATCCCAGTAATCTCTGTAGTGAGTCCTGTAATTGCTTACTGCTGTAGTGTAATTTAGAACCATGGTAAGGTTCCATCCCCACCCATGACATTTCTGTATGTTTTGTGTGTGTTTCAGTGTCTGTGTACGGAACAATGCATTATAGGCTAGTCACACACAGTACATCTGTAATAGACTATTTTGGCAATCTTGCTGATGTCATTCATCATAAAATACACCTTTGGGGAAGGAGCTCTCTGGTAATCCTTGTGGTGCTTCTTTCAACAGCTCTATTCTGTAGTGTGGTATAGACCTTTGCTAGGGGTTCTATACCCACACATGTTGGTTGTGGTTGATTTGTGTGTGTGTCACTGTCTGTGTAGGGAGCAATACATTTTAGGCTAGTCACACACTGTACATTTCAAATGCACTACTTTGGCAATCCTGCTGAAGTCAATCATTGTGAAATACGCCTTTGGGGAAGGTGCTCTCTAGTAATCCCTGTGGTGCATTCTATAACAGCTCCATGCTGCAGAGTGATATAGATCTTTGTTAGGGGTTCTAAGTCCACACATGTCAGTTGTGGATGTTTTGTGTGTGTGTAACTGTCTGTGTAGAGAGCAATGCATTTTAGGCTAGTCACTCGCAGTACATTTCAAATGCCCTACTTTGGCAATCCTGCTGATGTCATTCATTGTGAAATACACCTTTGGGAAAGGTGCTCTTGACTAATCCCCATGGTGTGCCCTATAACAGCTCTATATTGTAGTGTGATCTAAACCTCTGTTAGGGGTTCTATACCCACACATGTTGGTTGTGGATGTTTTGTGTGTGTGTCACTGTCTGTAGGGAGCAATGCATTTTAGGCTAGTCACACACAGTACATTTCAAATGCCCTACTTTGGCAATCCTGCCGTTGTCATTCATTGTGAAATACACCTTTGGAGAAGGAGTACTTCAGTAATGTTTGTGTGCACACACTAGTTAGGTGGGGGTTCTACTCCCTGACATGGCAGGTGTGTGTGCATAATATCATCCTGTGGTGGTGTGGAGTGTGTGGCCAGTGTGGCCAGTGGAGGCATATTGTGTATTTTAAGTGATGCTCATGATCAGCTGATGGCCTCTGCATGAATTGCAGCTCTCCCCTAGCTGATTGCATGTGATACAGCTGTGGTAACATTCCCATAGCCAATTGCATGGAAACACACTCCAATATCTTGGAACATCATGGTGGTGTTGGCCCTTTTTATTCTCTGTGAACAGGAACTAGTTTGACAAACAGCAT
>NC_056729.1:711035600-711063100 GCF_019279795.1 Protopterus annectens
CTGTTCACTCACAGCCTCACCTCAGGCTTTGTCCCTACTGAATGACACACTGCTGCAGTCATCCCTCTCCATAAAGGAGGAGCGACTACAGACCCTGGAAATTATCACTCCATTAGCCTGATGAGTCTGATATGTAAGGTTATGGGGCACATCATCATGGACCTAATTCACAAGGATATAGGGAATCTCCAAACTCTAGATCCCATACAATTTGGTTTTGTGAAAGGTAGATCATGCCTGTTCAACCTGGTTGACATATTTGAGTCAGTCACTAGAGCTGTGGATGAAGGTAAGGCATCAACCCCTATATCATTAGGTGGGTTGCAAATTGGCTCACAGATAGAACCCACAGTGTGAAAGTAGTGTACTCCAAGTCAAACTGCCAACCAGTCATGACTGGAGTCCCACCAGGATCGGTCCTGGGTTGTCTCCTGTTTGGCATCTACTTCTCAGAAGTCCAGGCCAACACGAAGGGACTATGGCTGACCAAGTTCGCAGACAACTGCAAGCTGAAAGCCATTATTAACTACCCAAGTGATGCAGACATCCTGCAGAGAGGCCTCACTGAGACCAATGACTGGTGTCAAAACCATAGTCCTAAGCATAATTCAGAAAAATGCGTCATCATCCCCTTTGGGAAAAACTCAGTTCTCGGTAATTACCACATCGATGGGAGCCCACTGAACCCTGAAGGTGTTATAAGAGATCTGAGACGCAGGTTTACAGCAACTGCTCCTTCAACCACCACATTGCCACTGTGGTCAGAAAGTTCTTCTGTGTGGCACATCTCATTGCCGAGGGTTTTGCATCCAGGAAGGAAGAGGTCATCATTTCTCTCTACTCTTCTCTCATTAGACCAATCATAGAGGATAATGCCCCATTTGGCATGTACCTCAATAGACACCTGCAACAGCTGAAGAGGCCACAAAAGTACCTCACAAAGAGGATTCTAGGTCTTAAACACATGTCCTACATGGACAGACTCAAAAAACTGCAGCTTTACTCTGTCTCATATCATCTGCTAAGAAGCGATCTCTGCTTGACTTACAAAGCCATGTCTGACCCAGCTCCATTAGAAATGCTACATCTAAAGAAATCCCAATCCCTACTCACCACATGCTTCAGAGACCTCAACCTCATTACCACAATCAATAGAACATGATGGAGGGACAAGTTCATAACCAGAGACTGCTCATGCTCTTGAATAGACTTCTGATACATGTCAAGCAGAGCACCTCACTGGCCCTCTTCAAGAGAAATCTTGATGAGTGGATGGGAAATAGAATGTTCACTCCAGGGGTCACTCCAGTGGCTCTATTTGATAGAGGCACTGGGAACTACCATCGGGCAGCACAATTCCAGGGTACTTCTATGTGCTAGGCTTGTAAAGGCTCCAGGGCCATTTGCCTAGTACACATCTATGAATTATGAACCTATGAATAACATGCACCTCTCCAACTTTTATATGCTGAAATGTATTCTGTTATAGCCCAGATTGCTATGCAAAACAGACATTTCTGCTTTGTTTCTAAGAATACCAGAATGATTAGGTATAATATCTATCACTAAGTTTTCTATAGTAGTTCTGCTTTGTACCCACTGGATTCTTGAATGAGATCTACCATTACCTAGTTATAATGTATCCAATACAAAAATAAAAAGTTCATGTTTTAGCAGGATGATTTACATCTTGCATTTATGGGCCATCACTTTGTCATGCCTCAAACTGATGTAAACCAAGCATGTGCAGATATTGTCATAGCCCTTCTTAAACTAGTGCTCTCCTTTCATATCAGTGCTCACAGTAATGCAAAATACTAGGTACATAACAAAAGCACATTAACAATGCTGTAACCTAACTTTCAGTTTACTGTTTAGCTTAACTACAATTAAAAGTGAGGTTAGGAATGAAAACCTCCTAGTTTCAGCAGTACATTGTAGCACAGAAGTGTAAGGGAAAAGTAGAATTGTGTAAGATGAACTGACCATAACAATACATGTTCAAATAATCACTGCTGCAGTAGCCCTAGCTATATGGATTATATCCTGCATAGGATATAACAGCCAGTCAGCTTCCAAAGCTTCAGAGTACCATTCAAGTGCCCAAACTGTCGATCTGTTTTAGCTGAGCAGACTAAAAAAATGTTCTAAGTTTATGAAAGCAATATTTAAAATCTGTCCCTATTGCTGGGTCTTTGTGCCACCTTTATTATTGCCTTGGTCCAGATTTCTTGTGCCAACAGTTTGAGTGGTTTGCTTAGAGTTGTGGAAATAATAGGGTTTATAGAAATATGCACTTCTGCTGTTTAAAATGTATGTGCTTTAACTATGATGAACAACATTATTTAGTGGGTGGGATGCACAAAGGTTCAAATTGCATGAGGGTCAGAGCAAGTTTTAGAGGAGCAAAGTACATCCTTGGCTATCAAGGACAGTTGAGAAATAAGCAGCCTCACCAAAGATATGACATATAAATCAATATTAATAGCAATGCTGTGATTATTTCAATAGAAGATTACAAAGAAAACCGAGAAATATATTACAATAAAACAAATCATTGTCATTTAATATGTCGTGTAACAGCAAAGATCACATTAGAAGATGGCACATAGAACTTCTGTCTAGTTCCACTATGAAAGGTTGAAACATAATGTACCAATGAAGTATATCAGAAAACACAATTGTCAGAAACACTGGCAGTGTGGGGCACCCCAGCATCTACATGTGGGGATCAAGCCCCTCACAACACTTGAGCAGATATAATAACTCCAGAGGTGCACAAACATGAAGAAGGGGCAATCTCCTCAAAAAAAGGAAGCCCTGGCAATTCATACATAGAAACCACACCAACAGTGATTTTCTATGTAAAGTATTCATCAGCATTTTGAATCTCAGCATCTTGTGACTTGAATACCTAACACTCAGGGATCATGAACTCAGCAACTTGTAAAAATATCCTTCTGTCCACTCTACAACTCTGAAAACTTACCTTTTGTGCCATCTGCTACAGAAAGAATGAAAATGACAAACAGAAATTTGACATATAACATTTAGTAAATATTATTTACCTCATCTTAATGTGTGGGGTAACCTTTCCCAGTGGTTCCAAGGATTGAATGGTTTAATATATCAGACACTGGATGGTGTCCCAGGCTGTGTCTTACACGAGCTCCAAGAAGAACTGAACCCTCACATTAAGTCACTGTTCAAACTTACAAATCCAAAAAACTGGATGGAGTGAAAGAAGGCACACACTGAGACCAAAAGTGTAAAATTAAGCGCTTTTCGTTTATGTTAAATCATGAACTTCTTCAGACTGAAGAAGTTTATGATTTAACATAAACAACACTTTGGTCTCAGTGTGTGCCTCTTTCACTCCATCCAGTTTTTGACGATTAGTTTGTTTTACCTTTCGTGTTTCAACTGTTCAAACTTAGCCTTACTACAGGATATGTATCCAAAGAATGGTGTACAGCTACAGTGGTCCCACTCCACAAAGGTGATGCCACAATGGACCCCGAGAACTATCGCCCCATAAGCCTGACTAGTCTGGTCTGTAAAGCTATGGAGCATATTATCATGGAACTCATAAACAAAGACATTGGGAGCCTTCAGACACTGGAACCTACCCAATTTGGCTTTGTTAAGGGCAGATCTTGCCTCTTAAACCTAGTTGATTTCTTTGAAACAGTTACCAAAGCCATAGATGAGGGCAAGGTAGTCCACACAGCCTACCTGGACCTCGCAAAAGCCTTCGACAAAACACCCCACTCGGGCATCATAAATAAGCTTACCAGCTTAAATATCAACCCCTATATCACAAGATGGGTTGCAAACTGGCTCAGAGATAGAACCCACATGGTCAGAATCGCAGGTGCCATGTCCGAATCCAAACCAGTTACAAGTGGCGTCCCACAGGGCTCAGTCCTGGGACCTCTCTTGTTCAGTATATACTTCTCTGAGGTTCAGGCTAACATGGGGGGATTATGGCTGACAAAGTTCGCAGATGACTGCAAACTGGGAGCCATAATCGAATCTCCAGCTGACACAAGCATCCTCCAAAAGGGTCTCACAGAGACAGATGCTTGGTGCTAGAGCCACAGCCTCAAGCTAAATGCTAAAAAGTGCATAGTCATCCCCTTTGGGAAAAACAAGGTGCCCACAAATTACCACATAGGTGGTAATCCATTAAGTACGGAAGAAGTAATTAGAGAATTGGGGACCAACATAGATAGTAATCTCTCCTTTGATAATCATGTTGCCAAAGTGGTTAGAAAGACCTTCTATATAGCCCACCTTTTCACGAAAGGGTTCGCATCTAGATCAAGAGAGGTCATTGTGCCCCTCTACTCATCACTCATCAGGCCCATAATTTAATACAATGCCCCTTTTGGGATGTACCTTACCCTACACCTGCAGCAACTGGAGAGACCCCAAAAGTACCTCACCAAGAGGATCATGGGCTACAAACAGATGTCCTATGCAGCTCAACTAAAGAAACTCCAGCTCTACTCAGTTGCTTACCGCCTACACAGAGGCGATCTATGCCTGACGTACAAAGCCATGTCAAACCCAGAATTAATGGACATGCTCCACCTCAAAAAATCCAAGTCCCTTAGAGCTACACGCTCCAGGGACCTAAACCTCAGCACAAAAATAAATAGGACATGCTGAATGGACAGATTCATTTCCCAGAGGCTCCCCTCACTCTGGAATAGAATCCCAATTCATGTTAGACATAACCCCTCGCTGACCCTCTTCAAGCGAAATTTGGACACATGGATGGGAAATCGCAAATTCACCACTGGGATCTCTCCTGTGTCCCTGCTAAACAGAGACACAGTAAACTAATCTTAAAAGGGTACCTTCTGTGACCTACTTTACAGAGGCACAGTAGGCTAATCTAATAGGGAGGCGGAAGCCAAACACACTCTGGCTAGGCTTACAAATGCCCTAAGGCAGATAGCCTAGTATCTACCTATGAACCTATGAACCTAATATATATATATATATATATATATATATATATATATATATATATATATATATATAAAAAAAAAATATATATATATATATATATATATATATATATATATATATATATATATATATATATGGGATCACTACATAATCTCGAAAGTTTGAAATACCGAATTTCAAACTTTCGAGACTATATAGCTGAAACCCCTAATTACCGAAAGACCAGAATTTCTAATTTCAAAATCCCGATCATCAGGAGTTTACCATTTGCGCTAATGGTGTTGCGGTATGGTGGAAGGTCAGGTAAGTATCTATGTTTAAATGTATTGGTTTTGGTTTAGTGTGTAAGTGTGTGTTGTGACTGTGATGTGTGTGTGCGAGGGGAATGTAGGTGTGTGGTGGTCTTTCGTGTGTTTGTGCATGCAGTGTGACCTTGGAGTTAGAATATTTAAGTAGGGGGGTGTGGGGGTGAAGCCTCCCACATGGGGGGGCTTGCCCCCCTGCTTGTCAGTAGTTTAGGTTTGTGTGTTTGTGTTCTGGGGGACAGTGGGTGTATGTGTATGTGTGTGATGTATGTTGAGTGTAATTTTCGGTAGTTTGAATTTCGCGGTTTTGATTTTTCGGTATTTTAGTGTTTCGGGTATTTGGTCTTAGGATTTTGGGCATCGGTAGTTTGGGTTTTTGGGATTTAGTAGTGGCTCCATATATATATATATATATATATATATATATATATATATATATATATATATATACTTGTTTTATATATACTTTTGCTTGAGTGTGGTATATATATATATATATATATATATATATATATATATATATATATATATATATATATATAGGTTTACCACTAAAATATCGACGTAGCATTGTACGCCTATGAACTATTCAAACTACAGGTGTTCGAATAGTTAATATGTGTGCCAGCTAAGTAATCGAATGGTATATTTGCGAATGTACTGTGCATTCGTAAATATAACGTTCGATTATCGTACAGTGCATTTAGGGAAATGCATCCCTTTCCTCACTATAGTGAGATCTCGGAATTGGAATATTTAGTTAGGCAGGTGGGGGTGCAGAGGGGCTTGCCCCCCTGCTTAAACGGGATGTTAGGTGTAGGGGTTAGGGAGTTACGGCAAGGGTGGCATTGTTGTTAATGCTGTAAAATTTTGTTGTCAACATTTTCGGCATTAACAGCTGATTTTTGACATTAGGGCCATTAGGTTATGTGTACTTTCAGCAAAACAATTCGCTTAGTACCGTTTTTTTTTCTAACTTTCCACATTTCAATAGTAAACCATATATATTAATTTTCTTTCTTTCTCTTTCAGGAGCCATGTCATCCATAGAAGAGCTGAAGTTTAGGTTAGTTGCATTGCTTTTTAGGTTAAAGCTGTGTTTGAAGAATTCACAGGTGAGGTGCATCAACAGCAAGAGGTTCCCACACCTACTCAGAAGACAAGGGTGAGGCCACATGACATGGAAGTGAGTCCCAAGGAGAATAAGTTGCCAGTGAAGAGTTTAATTCATAGAACCCCCAGTGGTGCATAGAAGCTTTCATCAGTAGAATAACCCATGGAAATGCCCATGTTAGAGCACTCTCCTGTAACACAATTAGGTAATGACATTCATTTAGAATGTGTCACAGAGGGTAGTGTAGAGGGTCAATCAGCTGATGATTATGTGGCAGAATTTTTAGATACAAGATACATTCTCAGAGCAACGGAGGTCTACGTTTTTTTATCTTTTTGTAGAAAATGGCCTGAATGACTCACAGCAGGTAGCTGCTGCCAGTACAGTTGGTGATCTGTCAGGTCTAGAAGGCTCCACTGTTTTCACTTTCCCTAACTTCCCATGCTCAGCCAACAATTTAGTACGGGGGATTTGGGAGCTCTAAATACAGGAGGTGGTAACACTTGGTAGAATGAAATGGTGGGTACAAAGCATAGTACCCCATAGGCTGTAATTACAACACACATTCCAGCCTTGGTTAAAGAAAACTTACTCAAGATGAATATGAGGATATTTTTGATTTAGCAGATTCTGAAGGCACACAAAACATCTTAGATGCAAAAAGAGCAGGGGCTAGAGATTTAGCTCTGACACTGGCTGCCATAGGAAAGAAACAGCTGGGAAAATTCAGAATACAGGATTGGGATAATTGGGTTGTGGGGTGTATCCCTTTTATGGCTGTCATTTTAGAGAAGGGCCATAACAAGTCCTACCCTTATTGACATATTTTCTGACCATTCACATAGCTCAATATTTCAAGGGTGGGTGTGGTTGGTATAGTCATACAACTATACCAACGTCATGTTATTACATCAATTGCCAACATATGCTTATATGTGTTTCATGGCAAAGCTGTGTATGAGTAGCTTGATGCCATATCAGGACACATTACCGATCAGTTGTTTGTGGCTCATGCAGAACATTTCCTGACACAAATGCTACTAGTCACACAATGGTGCTACTGACCCCCTCAGTAATCCTTGGTTATAGCAACACAATTGCACATACAATGAATTCCACAAGGTTGCAATTATATCAAAACATGTGATAACATTGTTGTGTATATCACAGCATAACAACATCTGCTTGAGACAACACTTATGTGACAATGTAATCAATATGAATTTAATTTGATGTGTGTCACAGAGCATTTAATGATGGTATGTAGGCACTTGCACAGCTATATCATACTGCAATTGTAACTGTGATGGTGGAATGTGAACCGTGTCACCGGTTGATCTGCTGCACTACAACAACACATGTCCTAATATGCCAACAATATACACATAAGTGTATCATACCATGCACTCATGTCACTCAACAACAAGTACCATTATGACTCTGTCATAGTTCATATTGGGGTGAATTACTTGAGTCATACCTCTCTGGACTATATGAAGAGACACATAACTAAACTCTCAGATTATGTGTCCCAGGCAGGTATGATCCTAGCCGAAGCAGCATTCTACCTTCACCCAGGATGAAGCCACAATATAAGCCAAAAATTATCAATTTCAACAAATGGCTTGGCTTTTGGTGTCAGTCCAAGGGGATCCAGTGTCTCTCAGCCTAGGATGATATGGTCGACAGGCCATGCTGCTTTACCAGAGATGGTCTGCACCTGTGTCCTCTAGGCTGTTGGATAGTGGCAAATGTGCTTGCCTACCCCATAGTGCCCTTTTTAAACAATGTCAAAGCAGCAAAAGTTCCAATGTAATTAAATCCACTGGAGGCAAACTCAAAGTTCTGCTGCTTAATGCTAGAAGTCTAAGCATGAAGCTGCACTGAAAGAAACTGCCAACCTGTTAGCTGACAGATTTGGTGTACACTTCACCCACTTGGCCCCACCATCCATACCCCAAAGCATACCTGACAGCAATCCTCTGCCTATTATCTTTAGACATCTGGTCATAGCTGCACTCTCCAAGGCTAAAAACACTGCCTCAGTGATACCAGATAACATCCCAGGTTGCATACTAAGCAAACTAAAACAGGACCTAGTGGACCCACTTAGCGTCCTTTTTTACCATAGCCTGAGAACTGGCTTTGTTCCAGTGAAGTGGGAAACAGCAACAATAATCCCCTTGCACAAAGGGGAGTCATCATCTGACCCTGGGAACTACAGACCCATAAATTTAACCAGTCCCATCTGCAAGGCCATGGAAACAATCATCATAGGCCTTATCAACAAGGACATAGGTGACCTTCAAACTGTAGCCCCAACCCAATTTGGCTTCATTAAGGGTAGATCATGGCCTATTAAACCTAGTAGACTTTTTTGAGAAAGTCAGCAAAGCCCTGGATGAATGTAAGACATTGCATATTGCCTATCTTGATCTGGCCAAGGAATTTAACACAATCCCTCACTCAGGTATCATTAAGAAACTTTCCCAGCTGGAGGTCCTAATGGAGAGATGATAGGCATCCAAATGGAGAGTAGATAGGAGTCCAAATGGAGAGATGATAGGGGTCTGAATGGAGAGATGATAGTGATCCAAATGAAGAGCTGATAAGTCAACAAGCAAATGAGTGTAGTATTTCTAGAATTGAATTCATCCTCAAGTCTTGGTGAGTACCTTCACCAGGTGGACCCTGTTTTTCATAAAATCTCACCAAGACAACACCAATAAATAGACTGTATTTTATATAGCATATATCATGGACAGAAGTAGGTTAAAAAATAAAAAAAAGATAAATGGGTGCACAAGACCCAGGATAAAAAAGTGCCCAATCCTGGTAGGCACACTGGTGCCGAGACTGGAAAAAATGGCAATGCAGAATCCTCAGCACACAGAAACATTCCTACAATGGGGCTAGGCCAGGTTCAGGGGGAGGATGGCTACCCTGTTACAGAAGGAAATAGTGTACAAAAATCACAAAAAAATGATAGGCCAAGAAAGAGCCATAAAGATGACAGAGTGGACTATTGAGGATAAGAAAAAAATGATGTATTGTTACTATTATGCAAGAAGCCCACAAATTCTAGACAGAAGATATACAAAACAATTAAGAGAGAAATTAGAGGAAAGAAAAATACTTCCACAAGAAAAACTATCATTAGCTTCAAATAAAAAATTGTGTTCATTAATACAACAGTTTTATGAAAATCATTATACAGACCAAGAAACGTTAGGCCTTATCAACAAGGTCATAGGTGACCTTCAAACTGTAGCCCCAACCCAATTTGGCTTCATTAAGGGTAGATCATGGCTTATTAAACCTAGTAGACTTTTTTGAGAAAGTCAGCAAAGCCCTGGATGAATGTAAGACATTGCATATTGCCTATCTTGATCTGGCCAAGGAATTTAACACAATCCCTCACTCAGGTATCATTAAGAAACTTTCCCAGCTGGAGGTCCTAATGGAGAGATGATAGGTGTCCAAATGGAGAGTAGATAGGAGTCCGAATGGAGAGATGATAGGGGTCTGAATGGAGAGATGATAGTGATCCAAATGAAGAGCTGATAAGTCAACAAGCAAATGAGTGTAGTATTTCTAGAATTGAATTCATCCTCAAGTCTTGGTGAGTACCTTCAACAGGTGGACCCTGTTTTTCACACAATCTCACCAAGACAACACCAATAAATTGACTGTATTTTATATAGCACATATCATGGACAGAAGTAGGTTAAAAAATAAAAAAAAGATAGATGGGTGCACAAGACCCAGGATAAAAAAGTGCCCAATCCTGGTAGGCACACTGGTGCCGAGACTGGAAAAAATGGCAGTGCAGAATCCTCAGCACACAGAAACATTCCGACAATGGGGCTAGACCAGATTCAGGGGGAGGATGGCCACCCTGTTACAGAAGGAAATAGTGTACAAAAGTCACAAAAAATGATAGGCCAAGAAAGAGCCATAAAGATGACAGAGTGGACTATTGAGGATAAGAAAAAATGATGTATTGTTACTATTATGCAAGAAGCTCACAATTTCTAAACAGAAGATATACAAAACAATTAAGAGAGAAATTAGAGGAAAGAAAAATACTTCCACAAGAAAAACTATCATTAGCTTCAAATAAAAAATTCTGTTCATTAATACAACAGTTTTATGAAAATCATTATACAGACCAAGAAACTTTAGGCCTTATCAACAAGGACATAGGTGACCTTCAAACTGTAGCCCCAACCCAATTTGGCTTCATTAAGGGTAGATCATGGCCTATTAAACCTAGTAGACATTTTTGAGAAAGTCAGCAAAGCCCTGGATGAATGTAAGACATTGCATATTGCCTATCTTGATCTGGCCAAGGAATTTAACACAATCCCTCACTCAGGTGTCATTAAGAAACTTTCCCAGCTGGAGGTCCTGATGGAGAGATGATAGGTGTCCAAATGGAGAGCAGATAGGAGTCCGAGTGGAGAGATGATAGGGGTCTGAATGAAGAGATGATAGTGATCCAAATGAAGAGCTGATAAGTCAACAAGCAAATGAGTGTAGTATTTCTAGAATTGAATTCATTCTCAAGTCTTGGTGAGTACCTTCACCAGGTGGACCCTGTTTTTCACAAAATCTCACCAAGACAACACCAATAAATAGACTGTATTTTATATAGCATATATCATGGACAGAAGTAGGTTAAAAAATAAAAAAAAAAGATAGATGGGTGCACAAGACCCAGGATAAAAAAGTGCCCAATCCTGGTAGGCACACTGGTGCCGAGACTGGAAAAAATGGCAGTGCAGAATCCTCAGCACACAGAAACATTCCTACAATGGGGCTAGGCTAGGTTCAGGGGGAGGATGGCTACCCTGTTACAGAAGGAAATAGTGTACAAAAATCACAAAAAAATGATAGGCCAAGAAAGAGCCATAAAGATGACAGAGTGGACTATTGAGGATAAGAAAAAAATGATGTATTGTTACTATTATGCAAGAAGCCCACAATTTCTAGACAGAAGATATACAAAACAATTAAGAGAGAAATTAGAGGAAAGAAAAATACTTCCACAAGAAAAACTATCATTAGCTTCAAATAAAAAATTGTGTTCATTAATACAACAGTTTTATGAAAATCATTATATAGATCAAGAAACTTTGATCCATTTGGAAAAAGAAGCATCTGGGGAAGTGTGAAAATATGAAGAACAAAATCTAGAGACTTTTGAATGGTATAAAAAAATATGAACATGGGAAAGAAAGAGAGATTTGATATTGTGCAATATTTATGCAAAGGAGAAAGCCAAATTAATCACAAAGATATTCGAAGAGAAATACAGGCAAAGGCCTCCAGATATGGAAAATTTCATAATAAAAAATAAGATCACAAACAGGGACTGCAGAACAGATTAGTAAAGTAGAAGTTAAAAAAAATAAAAGCTGAAGTTATGCAATACTTGCAAAGTGAAGGACTTAGTATAGAAAGTCTACCACAGGTTATACCACAGCATGATGCAGCAACAAGTCCCCAAAGTAAGTAGAAACAGGAGGAGCAGGAGAAATCTGTAGAAGAAATATGGACATGGGAAAGAAAAAGATATTTAATACAGTGCAATATTTATGCAAAGGAGAAAGTAAAACTAATCAATCCAAAAAGAGCAGCATCAAAGATATCTGAAGAGAAATGCAAGCAAAGGCATCTGGATATGGAAAATTTTACAATACAAAAAAATAAGAAAACAAAGAGGAAAAGTAGAAAAAAAGATAGTAATGGAGAAGCTAAAGAAATAGAAACTGAGGTTATGGAATACCTGTAAAATGAAGGATTTTGTGTAGAAAATCTAGCTCAAACAATACCACAGCAGGATAGAGCAATGGATCCCCAAATTAAGGAGAAACCAGTGGAATGAGAAACATCTGATCAGTTGCCATATGAACATACTTTGCAGCCTTCTATAGGAAACCAGTACAAATGTTCAACTGGTGTTTCACAGTGAGGGAAGGAACAGGAACTTGTGGCAACTCTGACACAGTCAATGTTGTGGAGTGATGGGCCAGTGAGTTCCCATATGAAAGACCAACGGATGACACAGAATGAAACTGAAGAGAATATGGGACAGAAAGATGCTTTAAACCTTTTTTATAGAATGCCCACAGGAGATGGAGAACAAAGAATGTGCCCCCAGTTTACAAGAAAATGATCTAAGAGAAGAGTTGCTCAATTTAAGAGAGATGGACAGACATATTAACATCAATGACAAAATAGGCTACAGAAAGTAAAAAAAAAAGTTAGAAGTTTCATAAAACAAATGAACACAGTAATTAGGACTGTCCATAGAGATTCATGCAATATAACAGAAGTAAATTGGATATATTAATGTGCAGCTAAATTAATAATAGATAAAGTCTTACCACAAAAACACAGGGTAGTAAGGGAAGGGAAGGGGAGAAATCAAATGACATCATGGAACTACCAAATAGAGAAAACTATAAAGGAATTAAGACAAGAAGTGTCAATGTTAGAAAAGTATAGAAGAGGGAACAGATCAACAAAAATACTCAGAAAGATAGACATGATAAAACCAATGCACAGTATCAGAACAGATCAGGATCTATTGTGCATGATCACAAATAATAAAATAAAAATATCAGCACACACAGAAAATCTTAGAAGATATGCAGATAAATGTAAAGGAAAGGTGCAAAATAAAGAATTTATTGATGACCAAAAAAAGTTTTTTAGAGAATTGGGAAACAATGCAAAAGGAATTGAAACACCACCAAAAAAAGAAGAAATCTATACATTTTGTAGAAATATTTATGAAGATCCTGTTGAACACAAAAGATGTTAAATGGGTAGAACAAGTAAAAGAAAGAATAAGAAATTCAAATGTGCATGATATGAAATGGGATGAAGTAACATCCAGAGAGACTGAAACAAAGTTAAGCAAAGCCCCTAATTGGAAAACACCAGGCCCAGATGCATTACCTAACTGCTGACTGAAAGTATTAACAATTTAGATGAAGATTTAGCCATGAGTAAGAAGTATTTATATGCATACCCTGAACAGACACCAGCCTGGTTAACAAAAGGAAAAACAGCTGTCTTAAAAACTATAAACCAATAACTTGCCATTTGACGTATACATTGAAGTTGATGCTGACAGAGTTTATAGTCATTTAGAAGAAAACTCAATCATGGCAATAGAACAAAAGGGTTATAAAAAAAGTCATATGGCACAAAGGATCATTTGATGTTAAATAAAGTCATAATGGAGAACTGTAAAAATGGAAGAATCTAAGTATCGCATGGTAAACTACAAAAAAGCATTTGACAGTATCCCACATTCATGGATAAAAGACTGCTTAAAAATTTGTAAGATACACCCTACTCTGATCAATTACATTACAGCGACCATGAAACAGTGGCAAACCACTCTGCAGTTAAGCCATGATAAAGGGCAAATTATTATTCCAGGGATAAAAATCCAAAGGGGAATATTCCAGGGTAACTCTGTCACTGCTGCTCTTTTGTCTATCCCTTGACCCATTAAGCTGTCTACTTAACAAATTTGGTCATGGCTATGATTTGGCTTCCAGAAAACAACAAAGTGTAAAGACTTCTCATCTTCTTTTTTGGACAATTTAAAACTGTATAATTAATCAGATGAGGAATTGAATGAACAACTACAGGTGATCAAAAGTTTTTCAGATGATATAAGAATGCCATTTGGTATTGATGAATGTCTAAAAGCAATCTTTAAAGCAGGAAAGCCGCAGCACAAAGAAAACATCAGTTTGGGACAGGAATGTGATATGAAAGAACTTGAGCATGAGGGTGTGTATAAATATTTGGGAATTAATAAAGGATCAACAATAAAACACCGATGCAAATAAAACTCAGTAAGGAATATTTTAGAAGACCTAAAGTAATACTAAAACAGTGTTGACATCTAGGAACAAAGTCTGGGCTATAAACCAGTTTGCTCTTCCTGTCTTAATGTACAGTTTTTGAGTGACTGCTTGACCCCAAACATGTTGGATAGGTTGGACAGGAAAACAAGAAGGAAGCTTCATGCTCATCAAATAATTTATAAAAATCAGTGCATACCAAGACTCATTCTCATTCCTCATTCTGTAGGAGGGCTGGACCGCCTCAAAACTGCTTACATGCATAGATCTGTAATTGTAGGACTGCACACATATCTGCTGTCCTTACAGAGCCCAAATGTAATGAAAGTTTTAAAACATGAAGAAAATAAGTCTAAGATGACTTCCCTGCTTAGTTTAGCAGAAGCATAACAGTGGCAAGTGGGAATGGAAATCAAACCAGAAGTAGATAAAACTCAGGCAGCAACTGAATGTGCCAAAAAACAAAAGAAAGAATATTAGGTGAAGGATCAGATGAGAAGGCAAGAAATGTGGAAAATGCATAAATATAGTTGCAAGTATAGAAAACTCTTGGATTAACCTCATGTTGATCAGGACTGAATGCAGAAATGGTTAAAGAGAGGTGAATTTAAACCAAAAGATAAAAGGTTAATATTGACACCCCAAAATAGTGGACGACGAACACATTAGTTTACAAAATCCATTGAACATGTGGGAGAAACAAATATAGGTTTTGTAAAACAGAATTGGAAACAGTCACACATCGTGTTGCTCGCTGTGATATATTAATGGCACAAGGACTGCATACTGAAAGGCATAACAATGTGGCAAGATTGTTGCATTGGGGATTGTGCAGACATTATAATATTGCAGTAGCTGAAAAACACTGGAAACATAAGCCACAAAGCATTATAAGAAAGTGATGAAGTTTACATCACATGGGATCATCCATTACCAAAAGTTCAAAAAATAGATACAAGAAAACCAGATATAGTAATCCATGAATAGAAGACAAAAGTAGCATTGATCATTGAAATTGCTTCCCACAGTGACTGTAGTATCTTACTTACAGAGAGACACAAAGTTATAAAATACAAGGATTTGCAGGCAGAACCAAGGGCGATGTGGAAGAAGGATATCCAGACAGTTCCAGTAGTAGAAGGAGTAATGGGTCTTATAAAAAAGAATTTACAATCGTAATTAGATATGTTGCTTATACATGTAACTCCATGCGAATTGCAGAAGGAGTAATGACTGGGCACAATTGTGGGTGCTGTGAAGAGCATTTTTAGCTAGCATCAAAGTTTGAAACAATACTAATTTCATGAACCTGAATCATACTTTCACCTAGGAATGGGGTTGATTCCCATCATGTTATTAGAAACCCAAAAAGACTTGGATAAATTAAAAAGGCAGACTGGAGAGTAACCCTTACATCACTAATGGGTACCCAATTGGCTCACTGACAGAAAACATACTGTCAAAGTTGTCAATCAACCTCTATCAGTACAGTGGCGTACCACAGGGATCTGTGCTGTGCCCTTTGATGTTCAGAATCTATTTTTTGAAAATCCAAGCTAAAGTAGATGGCTTTTGGCTTATTAAGTTGGCTGATGATTGCAAATTGGTTGCAATCACTGAATCGCCCAGTGATGAAAACATATTACAGGAGTGGCTATCACACACAAATGATTGGTGCCAAAACCAAGGTCTAAACTAAATGCCAAAAAATGTCATTATTAATGTCTTTGGAAAATTGGAATTTCCCTCTAATTACAGCATTGACAACATCTTTTGGCTACCTATCCTAGACTGAAACACTAAAGATGGAGGCGTGTCCATATTTGTTAAGGATATCAACACCACCAGGCTAGTTGCTCAGCATAATGCATCCAAGATTATCCAAGTGCAACTAATTCCGGGCAGGACTGCAATCCAAATTGTAACTTGCTACAGATCCCCCACCATGCCCCAGGACTCCCACTCCTCATTTGTTGATATACTAGAAAATATTAGGGTACAACTCAACACCCTAATAATGGGCGATTTCAACTACCCCACCATTAACTGGGAAAACTACTCATGTACCAACTCTTTTGCTCAATGTTTTCTGGAATTCATAAATTCCAACACCTTGGATCAACTTATCCACACCCCAACCAGGGGCAGCAATATCCTAGACCTGGTCAATACCAACATGGGCAACCAGTGTTCCACACCAGAGGTCAATTCCTCATTGGTCAGATCCAACGACAAGCTAATCACCCTAGACATCCACATCCTGCCCCCATTTCTCCAAAGCCAACCTCACGCTTCCTAAGCCAGAACTGGGAAACTTCACGACACCCATGCAGACGGACAATAGAGGTACGACTGCTGAATCCTACACAAATGCACTTTATAAGCACTTGCACGTATACATGGATTGTGCTATCCCTAACAGAATGAAGATACTATCCTCCAAAAAAAGGAAGCCAATCTGATGGTCCCCCGCCATAAACAAACTCTACAACAGAAGAAAGAAACTGTTGCAAAGAAGAATAAAATTCCATGATTGGAGGAACTCCCTGGTCATCCTAAGTAAGAAGCTGAGATCCCTCATAAAATCCTCCAAAGCTAGTTACAAAAACAAAATCACCACTGATTCTAAAGACACCCACAAAGCATTATATAGTTATGTCAAGAATATCAATGGCAATACTCAGATCTGCTCTGAGTTACAGCACAATGGCACTAAATATACAGAACCAACTGATATTGCCAACATCCTGGCAGATAGGTTCAGTGCTAACTTTACCCCCATCTCACCCCCTAAAGGGCCCATCTCTATACCGGAAGAATGCAAAGTTTCTGTAATCATGGAACTTATAAACAAAGATATTGATAATTTCCAAACTGTGGACCCCACCCAGTTCGGGTTTGTAAAAGGCAGATCATGTCTTCTAAACCAGACAGACTTCTTTGAAGCAGTCATCAAAGCCATAGATGATGGTACAGCCTATCTAGATCTCACCAAGGCTTTTGACACCATCCCCCACTCTAGAATTATAGTTAAACTCACTAAACTAGGCATAAATCCCTATGTCACAAGATGGATTGCCAACTGGCTCACTGACAGATCCCACACTGTGAAAGTAGCAGACTCCAAATCCGACTACAGATCAGTGACAAGTGGAGTACCACGGGGTTCAGTCATGGGTCCTCTCCTGTTTGGTATCTACTTTTCTGAAGTACAGGCTAACACAGAAGGTCTTTGGCTAAAGAAGTTCGTAGATGACTGCAAACTAGGAGCCATAATCGAAACACCTAACTATGTGGACATCCTACAATAGGGCCTCACTAAGACAGAAGCCTGGTGTCAATGCCATGGCCTCAAGCTCAATGCCAAAATGTGCATTGTCATCCCCTTTGGTAAAAACTCTGCACTCATGAGCTACCATGTAGGTGGTAGTCTACTTAACAGTGAAAGTGTGATAAGAGACCTTGGGACACAGGTGGACAGTAGTCTCTCCTTTGATAATCACATCACCACGGTATTCAGGAAATCCTTCTACATGGCAGACCTCATCACAAAAGGTTTCTCATCCAGGAAAAAAGAGGTCATTGTTTCCCTCTACTCATCACTCATTAGACCCATTATAGAGTACAATGCCCCTTTTGGTATGTACCTCACAAGACATCTACAACAACTGGAAAGGCTGCAGAAATGCATCACAAAGAGGATTACCAGCCTCAAACAGATGCCCTATGCAGACTGTCTCAAAAAACTCCAGCTTTACTCCATCGCATATTGCCTACTCAGAGGCGATCGCTTCCTAACATACAAAGCTATGTAAAACTCAGAGCTGTTGGACATGCTTCACTTAAAGAAATCCCAATCCCTCCAAGCTACACAATCTAGGGACCTAAACCTTATCACCACAATAAACAGAACATGCTGGAGGGATAGATTCCTGTCCCAGAGACTTCCCATACTCTGGAACAAACTACCTATCTATATCAAACAAAGTTCCTCATTAGCACTCTTCAAGAAAAATCTTGATGATTAGATGGGAAATAGGAAATTCACCCCGGGGATCACCTCTGTGGCTCTGCTCGACAGGGGCACAGGAAAATAATTTTCTTGGGTGGTGAAAGCCAGAATACCTTTTTGGCTAGGCTTATATATGCCCTAGGGCCAATAGCCTAGTACCTGACTATGAACCTATGAACAACCCCCCCCCCCCCCCGCAAGCTCAAATCCAGTAGTTCAAGACCTGGGAACAAAAGTGGATAGCAATCTAAAATTTGACCACCAAGTTGCAACAGTGGTAAGGAAAGCCTTCTACATTTTGTCTTGCCCTTAATCCATTAAGCTGTCTACTTAACAAATTTGGTCATGACTATGATGTGGCTTCCAGAAAACAACAACGTGTAAAGACTTCTCATCTTCTTTTTGTGGACAATTAAAAAATGTATAATTAATCAGATGAGGAATTGAATGAACAACTACAAGTAATCAAAAGTTTTTCAGATGATATAAGAATGCCATTTGGTCTTGATGAATTTGGAAAAGCAACCTTTAAAGCAGGAAAGCCGTAGCACAAAGAAAACATCAGTTTGGGACAGGAATGTGATATGAAAGAACTTGAGCATGAGGGAGTGTATAAATATTTGGGAATTAATAAAAGATCAACAATAAAACACAGATGCAAATAAAACTCAGTAAGGAATATTTTAGAAGACCTAAAGTAATACTAAAACAGTGTTGACATCTAGGAACAAAGTCTGGGCTATAAACCAATTTGCTCTTCCTGTCTTAATGCACAGTTTTTGAGTGACTGCTTGACCCCAAACATGTTGGATAGGTTGGACAGGAAAACAAGAAGGATGCTTCATGCTCATCAAATGATTTATAAAAATCAGTGCATACCAAGACTCATTCTCGTTCCTCATTCTGTAGGAGGGCTGGACCACCTCAAAATTGCTTACATGTATAGATCTGTAATTGTAGGACTGCACACATATCTGCTGACCTTACCAAATGTTATGAAAGTTTTAAAACATGAAGGAAATAAGTCTAAGATGACATCCCCGCTTAGTTTAACAGAAGCGTATCAGTGTCAAGTGGGAATGGAAATCAAACCAGAAGTAGATAAAACTCAGGCAGCAACTGAATGTGCCAAAAAACAAAAGAAAGAATATAAGGTGAAGGATCAGATGAGAAGGCAAGAAATGTGGAAAATGCATAAATATAGTTCCAAGTATAGAAACTCTTGGATCAACCTCATGTTGATCAGGACTGAATGCAGAAATAGTTAAAGAGAGGCGAATTTAAATCAGAAGATGAAAGGTTAATATTGACACCCCAAAATAGTTGACGATGAACACATTGGTTTTCAAAATCCATTGAACATGTGGGAGAAACAGACAAATATAGGTTTTGTAAAACAGAATTGGAAACAGTCACACATCGTGTTGCTCGCTGTGATATATTAATGACACAAGGACTGCATACGGAAAGGCATAATAATGTGGCAAGATTGTTGCATTGGGGATTGTGCAGACATTATAATATTGCAGTAGCTGAAAAACACTGGAAACATTAGCCACAAAGCATTATAGAAAGTGATGAAGTTTACATCACATGGGATCATCCATTACCAAAAGGTCAAAAAATAGATACAAGAAAACCAGATATAGTAGTCCATGAAAAGAAGACAAGAGTAGCATTGATCATTGAAATTGCTTCCCACAGTGACTGTAGTATCTTACTTACAGAGAGACACAAAGTCATAAAATACCAGGATTTGCAGGCAGAACCAAGGGTGATGTGGAAGAAGGATATCCAGACAGTTCCAGTAGTAGAAGGAGTAATCGGTCTTATAAAAAAGAATTTACAATCGTAATTAGATATGTTGCTTTTACATGTAACTCCATGTGAATTTCAGAAGGAGTAATGACTGGGCACATTGTGGGTGCTGTGAAGAGCATTTCTAGCTAGCATCAAAGTTTGAAACAATACTAATTTCATGAACTTGAATCATACTTTCACCTAGGAATGGGGTTGATTCCCATCATGTTATTAGAAACCCAAAAAGACTTGGATAAATTAAAAAGGCAGACTGGAGAGTAACCCTTACATCACTAATGGGTACTCAATTGGCTCACTGACAGAAAACATAGTGTCAAAGTTGTCAATCAACTTCTGTCAGTACAGTGGCGTACCACAGGGATCTGTGCTGTGCCCTTTGATGTTCAGAATCTATTTTTTGAAAATCCAAGCTAAAGTAGATGGCTTTTGGCTTATTAAGTTGGCTGATGATTGCAAATTGGTTGCAATCATTGAATCCCCAGTGATGATAACATATTACAGGAGTGGCTAAAACGCACAAATGATTGCTGCCAAAACCAAGGTCTAAACTAAATGCAAGAAAATGTCATTATTAATGTCTTTGGAAAATTGGAATTTCCCTCTAATTACAGCATTGACAACATCTTTTGGCTACCTATCCTGGACTGAAACACTAAAGGTGGAGGCGTGTCCATATTCGTTAAGGATATCAACACCTCCAGGCTAGTGGCTCATCATAATGCATCCGAGATTATCCAAGTGCAACTAACTCTGGGCAGGACTGCAATCCAAATTGTAACTTGCTACAGATCTCCCACCATGCCCCAGGATTCCCACTCCTCATTTGTTGATACACTAGACAATATTAGGGTACAACTCAACACCCTAATAATGGTCGATTTCAACTACCCCACCGTTAACTGGGAAAACTACTCATGTACCAACTCTGTGTTTCAATGTTTTCTGGAATTCATAAATTCTAACACCTTGGATCAACTTATCCACACCCCAACCAGGGGCAGCAATATCCTAGACCTGGTCATTACCAACATGGGCAACCAGTGTTCCACACTAGAGGTCAATTCCTCGTTGGTCAGATCCGACGACAAGCTAATCACCCTAAACATCTACATCCTGCCCCCATTAGGGAAACCACCGTAACAAATTTCTCCAAAGCCAACCTCACGCTTCCTGAGCCAGAACTGGCAAACTTCACAACACCCATGCAGACGGACAATAGAGGCACGACTGCTGAATCCTACACAAATGCACTTTATAAGCACTTGCACGTGTACATGGATTGTGCTATCCCTAACAGAACCAAGATGCTATCCTCCAAAAAAAGGAAGCCAATCTTATGATCCCCTGCCATAAACAAACTCTACAACAGAAGAAAGAAACTGATGCAAAGAAGAATAAATTTCCATGATTGGAGGAACTCCCTGGTCACCCTAAGTAAGAAGCTGAGATCCCTCATAAAATCCTCCAAAGCTAGTTACAAAAACAAAATCACCACTGATTCTAAAGACACCCACAAAGCATTATATAGTTATGTCAAGAATATCAATGGCAACACTCAGATCTGCTCTGAGTTACAGCACAATGGCACTAAATATACAAAACCAACTGATATTGCCAACATCCTGGCAGATAGGTTCAGTGCTAACTTTACCCCCCTCTCACCCCCTAAAGGGCCCATCTCTATACCGGAAGAATGCAAAGTTCCTGTAATCATGGAACTTATAAACAAACACATTGATAATTTCCAAACTGTGGACCCCAGTTCGGGTTTGTAAAAGGCAGATCATGTCTTCTAAACCTGACAGACTTCTTTGAAGCAGTCATCAAGCCATAGATGGTGGTAAGGTGTTCACACAGCCTATCTAGATCTCACCAAGGCTTTTGACACCATCCCCCACTCTGGAATTATAGTTAAACTCACTAAACTAGGCATAAATCCCTATGTCACAAGATGGATTGCCAACTAGCTCACTGACAGATCCCACATTGTGAAAGTAGTAGACTCCAAATCCGACTTCAGATCAGTGACAAGTTGAGTACCATGGGGTTCAGTCCTGGGTCCTCTCCTGTTTGGTATCTACTTTTCTGAAGTACAGGCTAACACAGAAGTTCTTTGGCTAACGAAGTTCGTAGATGACTGCAAACTAGGAGCCATAATCGAAACTCCTAATAATGTGGACATCCTACAAAAGGGCCTCACTAAGACAGAAGCCTGGTGTCAATGCCATGGCCTCATGCTCAATGCCAAAATGTGCATTGTCATCCCCTTTGATAAAAACTCTGTACTCCTGAGCTACCACATAGGTGGTAGTCTACTTAACAGTGAAAGTGTGATCAGAGACCTTGGGACACAGGTGGACAGTAGTCTCTCCTTTGATAATTACCTCACCACGGTATTCAGGAAATCCTTCTACATGGCACACCTCATCACAAAAGGTTTCTCATCCAGGAAAAAAGAGGTCATTGTTTCCCTCTACTCATCACTCATTAGACCCGTTATGGAGTACAATGCCCCTTTTGGTATGTACCTCACAAGACATCTACAACAACTGGAAAGGCTGCAGAAATACATCACAAAGAGGATTACCAGCCTCAAACAGATGCCCTATGCAGACCGTCTCAAAAAACTCCAGCTTTACTCCATCGCATATCACCTAATCAGAGGCGATCTCTGCCTAACATACAAAGCTATGTAAAACCCAGAGCTGTTGGACATGCTTCACTTAAAGAAATCCCAATCCCTCTGAGCTACACAATCTATGGACCTAAACCTTATCACCACAATAAACAGAACATGCTGGAGGGATAGATTCCTGTTCCAGAGACTTCCCATACTCTGTAACAAACTACCTATCTATATCAAACAAAGTTCCTCATTAGCACTCTTCAAGAAAAATCTTGATGATTAGATGGGAAATAGGAAATTCACCCCGGGGATCACCTCTGTGGCTCTGCTCAACAGGGGCACAAGAAAATAATTTTCTTGAGTGGCAAAAGCCAGAATACATTTTTGGCTAGGCTTATATATGCCCTATGGCCAATAGCCTAGTACCTGCCTATGAACCTATGAACACCTCCCCCCCCCCCACAAGCTCAAATCCAGTAGTTCAAGACCTGGGAACACAAGTGGATAGCAATCTGAAATTTGACCACCAAGTTGCAACAGTGGTAAGGAAAGCTTTCTACGTTTTGCATCTCAGAAGGTCTGAGGATGTTGTAGCACCACTGTACTCAACTCTCATCAGACCACTACTAGAGTACAATGATTCTTTTTTTATGTACCTCACCAGACACTTTTAGCAGCTGGAGTTACCAAAGGAGTTTCTCACCAAGAAAATATAAGGTCATCAAACCATGCCATGACATATGCAGATAAATTGAAAACCCTGTCACTGTACTTTGTCTCATCTAAGTTGCTGAGAAATGACTTGTGCCGGGCCTACAGGGCAGTCTCTGACCCTGCCCTGATGGAAATGCTTCACATCTGCAAATCTAATGGCACAAGAGTCACTTGGTGTAGGGATCTTAACCTATCCTGTGATATTAACAGAACATGCTTAAGAGACAGATATAGCTGATAACATCAGCAGAGTCTGGTAAGACAAAAATGGTAATAGCAGTATCCCACATGCTGGTGTAAAATGCTCTTTCTAATGTCAACCAAGTAAACAAACACACACAACAGTTGACTACAGTAAGAACTGAACCCATAACTAGCTAAGTACACTAACTAGATACCACAGTATTTAATGCAAGTACCATAGCAGACGGGTGATTTGGACAGGGTTGAACAGCATTTTATAAGGGATGATATCAGCAGTGTCTGGTGAAGAGAAGACGGTAATAGCAGTGTCCCATATGCTGGTGTAATATGCTGTCTCTTGTATCAGCCAAGTACAGAAACAAAGACACACACACACACACACACACACACACACACACACACACACACACACACACACACACACACACACACACACACAAACACACACACAAACACACAAACACACACACACACACACACACACACACACACACACACACACACACACACACACACACACACACACACACACATCAACTGAATGCAGTGAGATTAGAACCCCTAAGTATATAGACTGGCGAACTCAGTACTTAACACAAGCACCACTGCACAAGTGTGACTTTAACAAGTCTGCAGGACACACTGTATTGGATGACATCATCACTGGATGTTTGAGAGATGTTGGGAGGCCTGAATGAAATGGTTGTCTAGGCATTCATTGGATGCTTGAGAGAGAATGTTGGGAGGCCTGAAAGAAATGGATGTGTAGCCATGTACAACTGTCAAAATATAGGAACTCCATGAGATTGTAGTGATGACTACAGGATACACAGTTATGCTCTTCTGACTAGGTAGACACTCACACACACACACACACACACACACACACACACACACACACACACACACACACACACACACACTCCAGTTGACTACAGTGAGATTAGAACCCTTACCTAAGTACGCAGACTAGAGATCTCAGTACTTAATGCCAGCACCATGGCACAAGTCTTACTGCTACATGGCTGCAGAACAATTTATTGTGAGTGACATGATCACTGAATATTTAACAGAACAGTTTGGTAAGCCTGTCTGAAATTGATAGCTAGCCATGTACAACTGACAAGATATTAATTAGATCTGCATGCTAGCGGACTGATGAGTATGCCAAGTGTAGCATTTTCTGTTGTGCTTCCAATGTGCAGGTATACCTTAATAAAACAGCTTTGCAAACTATATGCAAACAGCCGTCCACATTACTACATGTATTAGAAAATCTGAATGTGTATTGTTAGTATAAAAGTGTCCCTGGTATAAGCATTGTTTATTCATTTCTGTAGTATAGTGAATATATTTGTGAACAAGTACTGAGACACCAGGTTTCAAGTGCATGGGAGCAGGTAACAGATTGCTACAGTGTAAATATGTGTTCTTTCTTTCCTTTGCATTTTTACATGTACTTTCATGGTATGAAGACTAAATGGACAGTAAATATAAGTAGTACATGTAATTGTGCACTTTCCATAGTGTACCGCTGAGCAGCTGGTTTGTGTGATTGATGGGAAAGTGTTTGCACATGCAAGATACACATTTACACTGCTTTCCCCATTTGTGCATAGTTAAGCAACAAGCAAATGTGAGCCTCTGCTTCACTGATAAAACTGTGGATAGTATGAAATGCAAGAAACACACCTGCTGCTTAGCTGACCTTGTGCCAACAGGTGTAAATATTTTTGGTCTAGATGATACAGGGTTTGAATTCAGGTGTATGGAATACTTTTAAATATATATTTATAATGCTTTATTCTACACTCACTGTGTGTTACTTTAGCGCAGCATGTTTAAGCAGCACTGCGTGGAGGTAACTGCACCATTGAAGAGTTGTTCACCATCACTCAGCATTGGTGCTTGATGCCAAACTCTGTGCAAACATAGAGGACAAAAAGTGAAGGGCTTCATTGTTTTTTGTTTTTTTTTTTTGTTTTGTTTTTTTTACTTATGTGCGTGGTGTGTGGCTCTGTTTTTTGACCAGATTAAAGGTGTTAAAACTGGGTAGATAGGAAAATGGTAAAATGGGGGCAAGCAGCTGGGAAGAGCAAAGGTAAAGCAACACAGGAATGTGCAGCAGAGAGGTAGAAAAGAACCATAGCTACCCACTTCTTCAACAGTTGTACACAATATTGGCTGAATTTGGACTGTCACCTCAACAAAGAGGGGTGACAACAACAAAATCATGTGTAGACAACTGGACCAAATCAAGTGTGTCAAGAAGACATGTGTGCAAAGTAGAGAGCTATGTATGGGGTGACATTTTGTTTTTTTGTGGGACAGGTGCCCTTTTTTAATCCAGTAAGCAAAGAATGTTGGGTAAGGGACAGAGGTATTTCTGGGTCAGGTAAGTAGGGTAGGTGAGGAAGCAGATGTTACAAACAGGACAAATGACAAGACACATGGATGGTTAGGGAAATGACAGATTGGATGGACACCATGATTGAGGTGATGGAAAAGACAGATGCCCATGCCTGTCAAACATGGTGACAGTGAGAATCTAGTCTTCATCTGCAGAGCTGTTATCACTCTCCCCTTAGTCCTCTGGCTGTTTGAGTGCTTGACATCCTCTCTTTTGGGTCATAAAAGCGAGCGTCTTCTCCATCCAGTGTAGGTATGCACCAATGGAACTGCACACCTCTACACAGGAAGTCTGACAACTCCTGGCAGATGATAAAATTACCACCTCCACCAGTACTCCCAGAGGATACCACAGCTGCTGGGGTAGTGCTACCTGATGTAGATGGCCCAAGTAGTGCAGGGGCAGTGGAGGCAGTACTGCTAGGTTGGGCCCCAGATGTGCTGGGTGTTAGTTGAAATTAAATTATAATATTTTAAAGGATTTTACTTTTATATTTGTTACTAGTAGTATCTAAACCCACAACATCTGACTACACTATTAGACTTGACTCCTACAGTTGGCTTGTGCTACAGACTGAAGCACGCATGCTTGCTTTTACAGTTAAGATATGCATGTTTAATTTGCTACTGCATAGAACAGCAATACTTTAGCTAAAATAATAGTTATGTTGTGCTGCATGCACTTCCCTTCTATCTACTATAAATTCTCTTTATCAGTATACTTACATAACTGTGGGATATCAGCAGTCATGAACTCACCCAGCCAATGGTTGAGTGTATCCCACTTGTGCATTTTCGGGTCATTTAAATGATGCCTACACTTTTCTCCAGTGAGTGGAATGCCAGTCGCACTGGAGACAGCTTTGGCCAGACTGTTCCATGCCTCAGACTTGTACTGGGATCTGGTATAGTCCCCTGCATGAGCCTTCAGCTGTGGTACTATACAAGGGGTCCAATGAAGATTCTGGACTCCTCAACACCTTGCCTCTGTGCCCTAAACTGGGCACCTTCTCGTCTACCACCAGATGTTTGACCAGGAAAAACAGCAATAGTTAAAAGTGATTTCCTGCCATTACATGTTATTACATTTACTGGTAGTGTGCAAACATGAAGAATGATGCCAACCTTGTTTGTGAGATGTTAAACAGAGATCAGCAGTGCCAAACAGAGAGGAAAGCAGTTTTTGAAACTGGAAGGTTAATCTGACACATGGCATTAGTTTGATGGTTGTTTGCTAATGTAACTGTTAGGTGATTTAACTTTGCAGACGCACTGGGAGCATAAATTTCATGACCTGACATTTTTGTGTGGCTTCACACACTGAAAAAATTAATTTTTGCAATGTGGGATTCAAACCTATGCATAAGGACAAAATATTTTCTTCCAGAGCAGTGAATTTTCATCCTTGCCACAGAAGAAGTGT
>NC_056729.1:711065600-711083100 GCF_019279795.1 Protopterus annectens
TAACTGACTCAAAGAAGTCAACCAGGTTGAGCAGACATGATCTACCTTTCAGAAAATCAAATTGCATGGGATCTAGAGTTTGGATATTCCTTACATCCTTGTTAATTAGGTCCATGATGATGCACTCCATAGCCTTACATATCAGACTTGTCAGGCTAAATGGGCGATAATTCCCAGTGTCTGTAGTCACTCCCCCTTTATGGAGAGGGATGACTGTAGAAGTGCACAATTCGGTAGGGACAAAGCCTGAGGTGAAGCTGTGATTGAACAGGGCAGACAGATGTAATGCCAGTTCACTTTGTAGTTCACGTAGAACACATCAAGGGATATTGTCAGGTCTCATGGAAGCTGTATTCTTGGCCTTGGACAATGCAGCTTTAACCTGTGCTACAGTAATGCTGGATGCCTGGCATTCTTCTGGTATTGTGATTGGTCTTTTAGGGGGAGAGAGAGTGGTAAAGTTGGCACTGAATCTGTCTGCCAGTATGTTGGCAATATCTGTTGGCTCAGTATAGGAGGTACCATTGTGCAGTAACTCAGAGCAAACCTGGGTATTGCCGTGGAAATTCTTGATCTAACTATAAATGGCTTTGTGATTGTTTTTAGTGTCTGCTGCAATTCTGCCTTCATAGCTGACTTTAGATGTTTTGATGAGGGATCTCAACTTTTTGTTGAGGCTAATAAGGGTTTTTTTCCAGTCTTGGGAATTAAAATTTTTCTGCAACAATTTCTTCTTTCTGTTGTAGAGTTTAGTTATGGCAGGAGACCACCAGATTGGCTTCCTTTTTTTTGGAGTAAAGTGTCTTGGTTCTGTTGGGTATGGCTAGTTCCATGCATTTATGTATGTGTTCGTACAGTGCATTGGTGTATGATTCGGCAGTCATGCATCTATTTTCCATTGGCATGGGTGCTGTGAAGTTAGCCTCCTTTGTTTTTAGGAGCCCCCAGTCAGCATTGGCTAAGTTTTTCATGGTGGTTACCTTTGCAGGGGGTGTGGTTGAGATGTGGATTTCCATGATGATTAGTTTGTGGTCGGATCTAACCAGGGAGGAATTAACTATTGGTGTAGAGCAATGGTTGTCCATGTTAGTAATAACCAGATCAAGGATGGTGCTTCCTCTAGTGGGGGTAAGAATTAGCTGGTCCAGGGCATTGGAAATGAATTCCAGGAAGTGTTGGGACAGTGTATTGGTGCATGAGCAGTTTTCCCAGTTGATGGAGGGGTAGTTGAAGTCACCTAGTATGAGAGTGTTGTGTTGAACTCTAATAGTTTCCAGGGTGCTTAGGAATGTGGAGTGAGAGTCTTGGGACATGGTTGGGGACCTATAGCAGGCTATGACCTGAATCGTCGTCTTACACAATGTTAGGTGTACCTGAAGTATCTCAAATGCGTTATGCTGAGCTACTAGTCTGGAAGTGTGCATATCCTTTATGAATATGGAAGCACCACAACCTTTGGAGCTTCGGTCCATGTTCTGGGGCCGAAAGGTGTAGAATGAGTTATAGCCTGGTAGTGCTGGGGTGCTTTCTGCTCCTTTAAACCAGGTCTCTGTTATAGCACAAATGTTCTCCATTTTGAGTAATGCTTCGAGCAAGTTCATCTTGAGATTTAGACTTCTAGCGTTGAGCAGCATGACCCTCAAATTGCATTTATTTATAGCTGTTACAGTGATAATTTGGTCTTTGGAACATCACATAAAAATGGCACTATAGGGGTGGCAAGAGCCTTAGCCAGTATCTGGAAACCCAGGGGTGACAGATGCAGGCCATCTCTTTCAAAGCATCAGCATCTATCAATCACGTCATCCCAAGCAGAAAGATACTAGATCCCCTTAAATGATACCAGAAACTTAGCTAATTGTTGAAGTCAATCATTTTCTGCTTGCACTGCAGTATCATTCTGGCCAACGGTAGGACGCTGCTCAGGGCTACCATCATACCTGCCTTGGCCTCATAATCCCAGTGGTCCTCCATGTCTTTTTTGATGTAGTCCAGTGAGGTGTGTCTCAGGTCATTCACACCAACATGGACAGTGACAGAGTCATACTTGTACTTGTTGTGGAGTGACCTGAGTGCATGTGTTATGTGTCAAATTCTGTCACCTGATAGACAGCTGTTACCTTCTCCTTATTCAACCTAGTGAGTGGGACATCTGTGTGCCACACTACTGAGTCACCTATGATTAGTGTATTGGACAAGGTGTTTAGCCTTAGTGGATTAGGTTGAGGAGCACACTGTGGAGGTGAGCTATGTGTCCTGTGGTTTGTGCTGTGTTGTGGTGGTCGAGTGCATTTCTGCCTTGGAGGCCTCTGTTGTTTGTGTAGATTTCTGTTGAGAGCCTCTGTGAAGGTGGGTGTGAGTTTTGTGTTTTTATGTGAGAGCTGTGATGGTGGGTGTTCTGGGGGCTATGTGCTGCATATGGTGTGGTGCAGGTGTTGACCTTCTCCTCTTGACCAGCTATTTCAGTCTTGGCTTGAGTGTGCATGGCTTCCAATTTGGATATATAAGTGCATCTCTCACAAGCCTGAGTGTTGGGAGGTAAGAGGAGATGGTTGTCTGCGTACATGAAGTAGTTGCTACACTGCCTCAGAATTCACAAGTTCTCCAGGATAATAGGAGAAAGCACAGGGAACTGACCTTTAGACATGCCATCATTATTACTAAGTACTGGAACTGTTTCCTTATATATTCCTTTTACAGGAAAAAATGTTCTCAAGGTGTCTGAGTCTGTACAGAGCACTGCCAAACACTTGAGGGGAAACTAATTTGTAGACCCTGAAAATTTAAGGATGACATATTTAGGCAGATATTCTGAAGTTCAGAAGAAATCAAGCAGTACTTATTGAAAAATAAAGAATAAACTTGTCAAGAATGATGAAAAGAGGGGAATTGCATGAATGGCTACTGCCTGGGCTACTACTAATGCTGGTTTCACAGCTTCACTCTGTTGGGATACAATACTCCTTTGCTTCTTCTCTCACCAGAAGCAAAATGTTAGTACCAATCCCAAAAAGAGAAGCAGGCCACAGCTTGTTTGGTGATCCATGGACTTGACCCAGATGATGTAAGTGTCTGCGGGCTTGTAGCCTTTTTCTGGTAGATGCCACAAATAACAACTAAACCAATCAGGTACATTAAGCACAGACACTCACTCCCCAACAAGAAAGAGTCAGGAATCAATACACTCTGCTCCTACTCTCACAAGGATCAGAATATAACAACGAGTCCAAGCTGTGACCTATAAAGCAGTTGTTAAGCTTTCTGGTGATCAGCAGTCACCAGGAAATAATATAACTGCACTCCTTTTCTCACCAGGAAAAAACAGAAGCACTAATTCCAAGATGACTACTGAGAGGCAGAATGTGGGCTCTGCAATAACTGTTGGTCTTGCAATAGATACTTATGGTAAGATGAAAAAAATGGTTTCTCCTAAACACTGCAGTGTGAACTAGAGGAGATAGATGTGAAAGTAGGTAACTTAAATTTTAGCTGTCTAAAAAGTTAAGCTTTAGTGGAGAGCCACTATTTTTAAAACCGCAAGATAGATTGAAAGGGGTGGTCACATTTGTATTCTGGTTCTGTGGAATAGAGTAAGATGACAAATAAATTTAAATAGTTGAAGGGGAGTGATTTTACAAAATGATAATGTTATGCTTACTCACACCAGCCAGTAAAAGCTGAACGGAAATGGGAAATGAGGTCAAATTAACATAAGGGGCAGGCAACTAGAAAGACAGTGGTGTTTAAGAGGATGGGAAAAATTTCTGTCTGACTCACAAGAGACAGAGCTGTGGTCTCTTTTCAAGTTTTAATATGCAGTTAACAGCAGAATACAAGTAAAACACAGCATAAAGGAAACAAATCACTGTATACAAAATAGAAAAGGGCAATAAAGTAATGCAGAATACAACAAATAAAAATCAAACTAATCTTTCCCTCACAGCCAACTGTGGCAGAGTCTGGGTAAGCCTTTAGAGTTGATCGAACTTTCAAAAGTTCGACTTTCATATGGCTGAGACCATACGATCGAACTTTTGAAAGTTCGAACATCTATTAAAAAAGTAAAAAAAAAAAGAAAAAAATTACCTGAATGGTTTTAGCAGGAGGGCAAGCTCCCCTGCTCCCCCACACCCCCTGCTGTTTGGGTTCTAATAAGATAGTCGAACTTCTGCAAGTTTGAACCTCATATGGTCGAGATCATAAGTTTGAATTTGCAGAAGTTCGAGCATTTCAACGGAAATGTAAGTAAGGGGAGGTTTTTGTTTTGTTCAATGTGGTGCAATCTCAGAGTTGGTATATTTAAGTAGTGGGGGGTGTAGGGGGACTTGCCCCCCTACTTACAACAGTTTATTTTGTCTTGTTTTCTTTTTTTTGTTTTTTATCCATAGTCGAAGTTTTTTAACTTTGAACAGGATGGTTCGAACATTCCATGTTCGAAGTTATTAAACTTCAACTATGTGATATAGACCCTACTGTTTATATATACCATATCCAAGATCACACTACAGTGCAGAAAAGGGAAATCTTTCCATTCCATGCTGTATGGAGATCTCCGTTAAGAACGTTTGAACTTTCAAAAGATTGATCATTTGGTCTCGCCTATATGAAAGTCGAACTTTTGAAAGTTCTATCATATGAATGGGGCCCACATACATATATATATATATATATATATATATATATATATATATATATATATATATATATATATATATATATATATATATATATATGGGTTCCCTTCACAATTTCAAAATACTGAAATCCCAAATTTCAGTATTTCAAAATTATAACACCGAAGCCTTGAAATCCCAAAACACCAAGAGCACGAAATTCAAAATCCTGAAGTACAAAGATTTTGAATTAGCATTTCTGGTGTTGCGGTGTGTGAATGGTTAGGTGTTAGTTCGGGTATGTATGTATATGAAAGTGTGTTGGTTAGGGGCTTTGGTGTATGTCAGTGTGAGCTGTGACTGTGATTTGTGTGTGCGAGGGATTGTAAAAGGTGTGGGTATGAGTTACCTCTGTGTGTCTCATTGTGTGATCTTGGAGTTAGTATATATAAGTAGGGGGGTGCCCCCCACATGAAAGGTGCAGGGGGGCTTATCCTCCTGCTTATAAGTTGTCTAGGTTTGTTTGCTAGCCTGTGGGGGGAAGTTGTGTGTATATTTATAGGTTCATAGGTTCATAGGTTCATACTAGGCTATCTGCCCTAGGGCATTTATAAGCCTAGCCAGAGTGTGTATGGCTTTCGCCACCCATTTTAAATTAATTTTGCTATGCCCTTTTTCGAGGTTAGTATACTGTGCTTCTGTCTAACAGTGACACAGAAGTGATACCCGGGGTAAACCTACGATCTCCCATCCACTCATCAAGATTCCTCTTGAAGAGAGTCAATGAGGGACTCTGCCTAACCTGGACTGGGATTTTATTCCAGAGTGAAGGAGCCTCTGGGTTATGAATCTGTCCCTCCAGCATGTCCTATTTATTTCAGTGCTGAGGTTTAAGTCCCTCGAGCACGTAGCTTGATGGGATTTGGATTTTCTGAGGTGCAGCATGTCCATTAATTCCGGGTTGGACATGGCTTTATAAATCAGGCACAGATCGCCTCTGAGCAGGCGGTATGCCACTGAGTAGAGCTGGAGTTTCTTTAACCGGGCAGTATACGGCATCTGTTTGAGCCCCTTGATCCTCTTGGTGAGGTACTTTTGGGGTCTTTCCAGTTGCTGCAGGTGTCTGGTAAGGTACATCCCAAAAGGGGCATTGTACTCAATTATGGGCCTGATGAGGGATGAGTAAAGAGGCACGATGACCTCCCCTGATCTAGATGTGAATCCCTTCATGATTATGTGGGCTATATAAAATGTTTTTCTAACCACTTTGGCCACGTGGTTGTCAAATGAGAGATTGCTATCAACTTGGGTCCCCAGGTCCCTAATTACTTCTTCTGTACTTAATGGATTACCACCTATGTGGTAATTTGTGGGCACTTTGTTTTTGCCAAAGGGATGACTATACACTTTTGGCGTTTAGCTTGAGGCCATGGCTCTGGCACCAGTTGTCTGTTTCTATGAGGCCCTTTTGGAGGATGCTTGTGTCAGCTGGAGAGTCTATTATGGTGCCCAGTTTGCAGTCATCTGCGAACTTGGTCAGCCACAGTCCTTCCATGTTGGCCTGTACCTCTGAGAAATATATACCGAACAAGAGAGGTCCCAAGACTGAGCCTTGTGTGACGCCACTTGTAACTGGCTTGGAGTCTGACATGGCTCCAGCTATTCTAACCATGTGGGTTCTGTCCTTGAGCCAGTTTGCAACCCATCTAGTGACATAGGGGTTTATATTTAAGCTGGTGAGCTTATCTATAATGCCCAAGTGGGGTATTGTATCGAAGGCTTTTGTGAGGTCCAGGTAGGCTGTGTGGACCACCTTCCCCTTGTCAATGGCCTTGGTGACTGTTTCAAAGAAATTGACCAGGTTTAAGAGGCAGGATCTGCCCTTAACAAAGCCGAACTGGGTAGGATCCAGTGTCTGTAGGTCCCCAATATCTTTATTTATAAGGTCCATGATGATCCTTTCCATAGCTTTGCAGACCAAGCTAGTGAGACTTATGGGGCGATAGTTTCCAGGATCCGTTGAGGCACCACCTTTGTGGAGAGGGACCACTGTTGCTGTACGCCACTCTTTGGGTACATATCCTGTAGTAAGGCTGAGATTGAACAGTAGTTTTAGGTTTGGGTTTAGCACTTCTTGGAGTTCATGTAGGACGCAGCCCGGGACACCGTCTGGTCCCATTGATGCTGTGTTTCTTGCTTTGGAGAGGGCAGCTCTTACCTGATCATCTGAGATGTCAGAAGAGCAGCACTCTGCTGGGATAGATATTAGCCCTTTTGGTGGGGGGGAGATGTTTGCGCTGAACCTGTCAGCTAGGATGTTGGCAATGTCTGTGGGTTTGGTGTATTTTTTGTCATTTTGGACTAATTCTGAGCATATCTGGGAATTCCCACCCAGGTTCCTAACATAACTAAAGAAAGCCTTGTGATTATCCTTAGTGTCCTGTGCAATTTTTCTCTCGAAGCTGGCCTTAGACGATTTTATGAGTGCCCGTAGTTTTTGCTAATACTGATCAGAGATGCCTTCCCTTTTGGGATTTTGCTCTGTCATGTAGTAGCTTCCTCCTTCTATTGTATAGTTTGTTTATGGCTGGGGTCCACCAGACAGGACGTCTGCCTTTGGAGGATTGGGTCTTGGTTTTATTTGGGATTGCATGATCCATGCATTCCTGAAGGTGTTCATAGAATGCGTTTATAAAGGATTTTGTGGTCTGGGCAGATTATCCAGAGGCCCGGGGCTTTGAAGGATTCCACCTCGGTTTTGAGGAGTGTGAAATTTGCTTTAGAGAAGTTTTTCACTGTGGTTTTCTGGGCATGGGGTGGGGTTGGGATGTGAATATCCAGTGAGATTAGTTTATGGTCTGATCTTACCAGTGAGGGATGCACTTCTGGTCTGGAGCATAGAGTCCCCATGTTGGTGATGATCAGGTCCAGTATGTTTTCCCCTCTTATGGGAGTGGTAACAAGTTGTTTCATAGCATTTGAGTTTATAAATTCTAGGAACCTTTGGGCTAGGGTGTTGGAACTAGAGTAATGCTCCCAGTCTATGGTTGGGTAGTTGAAGTCACCCAATATAATGGTGTTTGGAGAGACCTTCATATTTTCCAGTGTTCTCAGGAAGGCCGAGTGGGGTTCCTGGGTTTGGGAGGGTGGTCTGTAGCAGGCTATAAACTGTAAGGCAGTTTTACCCACTGTTAGTTGCACATGTATAGTCTCTGATGCTTCGTGCTGTGCCACCAACCTGGAGTTGTGGGTATCTTTGACGAATATTGATACTCCCCCTCCTTTTGTGGTTCGGTCCAAGTTTTGGGGCGAAAGCATGGTATGAGGTATAACCTGGTAGTGCTGGGGTGCTCCCGAGAGCCTTGAACCAGGTTTCTGTTACTGCACAGATATTGATGTTCTCCATGCTAAGGAGAGTTTCGAGTGCGTGCATCTTGAGGTTTAGACTTCTGGCGTTGAGTAGCATTACTCTTAGTTTCTTATCCCTTGTGATACCTATGGAGGTGGGTTTGTCTTTTGACCCTTGCCTAAAAAAGGCACTATGGGGGTAGCCTTTGCCAATATCCGAAAGCCCAGGGGTGACAGGTGCAAGCCGTCCCTAGCGAAGCATCATGGCTTGTCGAGCATGTCATCCCAGGCTGACAGGCATTGGATCCCCTTTGAATGACACCAATACTTAAGCCAATTGTTGAAATTGATAATCTTGTCTTCATACTGTGGCATCATTCTTGGTGAGGGTAAGATGCTACTCAAGGTCAGGGTCATACCGGCCTGGGCTACATGCCCAGAGAGCTCCTCTATGTCTCTTTTCATGTAGTCCAGGGAGGTCTCAGGTCATTCACACCAGCATGGACAATGACGGAGTCATATTTGTACTTGCCTTGAAGTGACCTGAGTGCTTGTGTTATGTGGCGGATTCTAGCACCCGATAGGCAGCTCACCGTGACCTTCTCCTTGTTCAGCCTGGTGAGTGGGACGTCAGTGTGCCTGATGATAGAGTCACCTATTACAAGTGTATCAGGTGTGTTGTTTAGCCTTAAGGGCTGTGACTGTTCGGCACACTGGCTTTGTGAGCTATGTGTTGCATGTGTTTTGTTTTGGGGTAGCGGTTGCTTGGGTGTCTGCTTTGGAGGTCTCTGCTGCTTAGGCAGATTTTTATTTAGAGCCTCCAAGTATGTTTTTGTGTGTTTATGTGTATGGTTTGCTATCGTGGTAGGTCTATGTGAGGCTGGAATTGTAGTGAGTGTGGTTTCCTTCTCCTCCTGACTGGTTACACCAGTACTGAGTTGAGAGAGCTTAGCCTCCAGTTTGGCTATATGGTTGTATCTCTCACATGTGTTGGAATTTGTTGGGAGGAGGAGAGGGTTGTCTGTGTACATTAGGCAGTTGTAACATTGCCTCAAGATTCCCAGGTTCACCAGCTGGACCGGAGAGGAGATTGACAACTGACCTTTGGACATGCTAGAATAGTATTGGGAATTCCTTTATAATTGAAAAAAAAGGCCAATGGGGAACAAGTTACTCAAGGGAGTTTGTGAGGGTGTAGTGCTTTCAATTTTTTTAGGGCTGACTTATATAATTGCTTTAGTGAGCAAGTGCTAGGCTTTAGCATAGGAATAGGGTGTTTATTATGAGAACTAGATCAGTTCCAAGGCTCAAACCAAAATAAGCGGCGCTGCTCGATGAAGCGCTATGCACAAAATCACGCAAAGCCGCGCTACAGCAGGTTTTATACAGGCGGACTTGAAAGAGCTAGAAATTGGCCCAAAACAGCCAACAGACTACCAGATTCCTGTGCTGGGAACACTCCTCCAGGGACAGATAGCCTGCTCCAAGCTCCCCACTGCCACTGGTGAACAAAGAAGCCTCCCTCTATCCAAGAAAGGAAATGGCAACACAGGAACTTTCCAAAAGTCCAGAATACAGCAAAGCCTGTATTTGGACTACTCTAGGTCAGGAAAGATGGGAAACAAGGATAACTTTTTTTTTTTTTTTTGCAACAAACAGCAGGAAATTGCAATAAATATGTAACACAGGCTAGCGCACTTGAGTGTGTAGCCTCAACAAGTAAATGCAACAAACAGGACAAACTTTAAAAGTGCAGGTGCAAAAACAACTTTAGACAGTTTAAAACAGTTCAAGAAGCAGAAATATTTGCAGTTTAGCTAGATCGGACAGTCGCCCAGGTAGTAGCAGGAAAAAACACTTTTATCAGGTTAGCAGTCGCTCTTTTAGCCTCTCTGCTGCTAGCACCACTCTGCAGGACCACGAGGAGCTTGGCTGAGTAGTAACAAGCGCAAAAACCTCGCCAAAGTGGGTTTTATACAGGGGGATTTGAAAGAGCTAGAAATTGGCCCAAAATGGCCAATAGACTACCAGATTCTTGTGCTGGGAACACTCCACCAGGGATAGATAGGCTGCTCCAAGTTCCCCACTGCCACTGGTGAACAAAGAAACCTCCCTCTATCCAAGAAAGGAAATGGACAACACAGGAACTTTCCAAAAGTCCAGAATACAGCAAAGCCTGTATTTGGACTACTCTAGGTCAGGAAAGATGGGAAACAAGGATATTTTTTTTTTTTTTTTTTCTTTTTATCAACAAATAGCAGGAAAATGCAGTAAATATGTAACACAGGCTAGCACACTTGAGTGTGTAGCCTCAACAGGTAAATGCAACAAACAGGACAAACTTAAAAGTGCAGGTGCAAAAACAACTTTAAGCAGTTTAAAACAGTTCAAGAAGCAGAAATATTTGCAGTTTAGCTAGATCGGACAGTCGCCCAGGTAGTAGCAGGAAAAAACAATTATCAGGTTAGCAGTCGCTCTTTTAGCCTCTCTGCTGCTAGCACCACTCTGCAGGACCACGAGGAGCTTGGCTGAGTAGTAACAAGCGCAAAAACCTTGCCAAAGCGGGTTTTATACAGGGGGATTTGAAAGAGCTAGAAATTGGCCCAAAATGGCCAGTAGACTACCAGATTCTTGTGCTGGGAACACTCCTCCAGAGATAGATAGGCTGCTCTAAGCTCCCCACTGCCACTGGTGAACAAAGAAGCCTCCCTTAATCCAAGAAAGGAAATGGCAACACAGGAACTTTCCAAAAGTCCAGAATACAGCAAAACCTGTATTTGGACTACTCTAGGTTAGGAAAGACGGGAAACAAGGATAATAATTTTTTTTTTCTTTTTTTCAACAAATAGCAGGAAAATGCAGTAAATATGTGACACAGGCTAGCGTACTTGAGTGTGTAGCCTCAACAGGTAAATGCAAAAAACAGGACAAACTTTAAATTACAAGCGCAAAAGTGTGCTAAAGCTGGCTTTAAAGCAGGGGGTTAGAAAGAGATAGGAAATGGCCCAAAACGGCCCATAAGCTACAGGTCACTGGGCTGGAACCACTCCTCAAGGGACAGATAGGCTGCTCAGAGCTCCCCACTCTCACTGGTGAACAAAGACGCTTCCTCCTATCCAAATAAGGATATGGGCAACACAGGAACTATGACACAGCCCAGAGATCAGCAATACCTGAAGACTGGACTATTCTAGTTCAGTAAAGGCGGGAAACAAGGATTTTTTTTTTTTTTTTTTTTTTTTACAAAGTAGCAGAAATTAGGTACAGAAACACAGTAAATGCTTTATTTCGGCTAGTGCACTTGAGTGTGTAGCCTACCAATTAAACTAAGCAAAAACAAACTTTAAAAGTGCAAAAAAACTCAGAGATACAGGCAGAAATGCAATAAAACAACTTTACAGAGCTTATTTAGTAAAAGAAACAGAAAAGTCTATATATACAGAAAAGCAGCTAAAACACACAAACACTTCAGATGCAGTGCAACCTAGAGAACTTGAGTTGTAGCAATATTAAGGTTATTATAGTTATAATAAATGCTCTGAAATATACTGTATAATTCCAAAATGTTTGAGAAGCACAGTCAGAACACAAGGAGGTTCAGGCGAAAGAAAAAAAAAAAGTTTTGTTTTACTTTTTGAAAGGGAAAAAGGAGGAACAGAAGGCCTTATCAAATGTTCTCTCTGTATTAGGCAGAATGAGCTAATGACACTAGACTGGGAGGAGTGTCACAGTAAGAGCGGGCAACTGCAAAGCCACCAAGTATAAAAGCAAGACACCAACAGGGAGGGAGGGTGGGACAAAATAGCCTACAGCCAGCAAGCACTACAGACACAAATGAAAGTTTTTAAACAGATAAGGATTTGTAAAGATACAGAATAGACAAAGTGCTATATATATATATTAAATTTTAACAACAGTAATCTGTAAAAATAATCAAAAAATCAAGATACTTATATTGTCAGCTCAGTTGCAGTCAACAACTTCTTTTCCAGTCTGCACTGTGTGTAAAGACAGAAACCCTATCAAAGTTAGGGCTTAAATACCAAAACAGCTTTTCAGAACACAAAAGAACCAGCCCCCACAAGCCAAAAGATAATTACACAGAGGAAATGCTTCAGTTAAAACAATAGCCTACAGCCAGCAAGCACTACAGACACAAATGAAAGTTTTTAAACAGATAAGGATTTGTAAAGATACAGAATAGACAAAGTGCTATATATATATATTAAATTTTAAAAACAGTAATCTGTAAAATAATCAAAACTCAAGATACTTATATTGTCAGCTCAGTTGCAGTCAACAACTTCTTTTCCAGTCTGCACTGTGTGTAAAGACAGAAACCCTATCAAAGTTAGGGCTTAAATACCAAAACAGCTTTTCAGAACACAAAAGAACCAGCCCCCACAAGCCAAAAGATAATTACACAGAGGAAATGCTTCAGTTAAAACAATAGCCTACAGCCAGCAAGCACTACAGACACAAATGAAAGTTTTAAACAGATAAGGATTTGTAAAGATACAGAATAGACAAAGTGCTATATATATATATATTAAATTTTAAAAACAGTAATCTGTAAAAATAATCAAAAAATCAAGATACTTATATTGTCAGCTCAGTTGCAGTCAACAACTTCTTTTCCAGTCTGCACTGTGTGTAAAGACAGAAACCCTATCAAAGTTAGGGCTTAAATACCAAAACAGCTTTTCAGAACACAAAAGAACCAGCCCCACAAGCCAAAAGATAATTACACAGAGGAAATGCTTCAGTTAAAACAATAGCCTACAGCCAGCAAGCACTACAGACACAAATGAAAGTTTTTAAACAGATAAGGATTTGTAAAGATACAGAATAGACAAAGTGCTATATATATATATTAAATTTTAAAAACAGTAATCTGTAAAATAATCAAAAAATCAAGATACTTATATTGTCAGCTCAGTTGCAGTCACCAACTTCTTTTCCAGTCTGCACAGTGTGTAAAGACAGAAACCCTATCAAAGTTAGGGCTTAAATACCAAAACAGCTTTTCAGAACACAAAAGAACCAGCCCCCACAAGCCAAAAGATAATTACACAGAGGAAATGCTTCAGTTAAAACAATAGCCTACAGCCAGCAAGCACTACAGACACAAATGAAAGTCCTTAAACAGATAAGGATTTGTAAAGATACAGAATAGACAAAGTGCTATATATATATTAAATTTTAAAAACAGTAATCTGTAAAAATAATCAAAAAAGATACTTATATTGTCAGCTCAGTTGCAGTCAACAACTTCTTTTCCAGTCTGCACTGTGTGTAAAGACAGAAACCCTATCAAAGTTAGGGCTTAAATACCAAAACAGCTTTTCAGAACACAAAAGAACCAGCCCCCACAAGCCAAAAGATAATTACACAGAGGAAATGCTTCAGTTAAAACAATAGCCTACAGCCAGCAAGCACTACAGACACAAATGAAAGTTTTTAAACAGATAAGGATTTGTAAAGATACAGAATAGACAAAGTGCTATATATATATATATATTAAATTTTAAAAACAGTAATCTGTAAAAATAATCAAAAAATCAAGATACTTATATTGTCAGCTCAGTTGCAGTCAACAACTTCTTTTCCAGTCTGCACTGTGTGTAAAGACAGAAACCCTATCAAAGTTAGGGCTTAAATACCAAAACAGCTTTTCAGAACACAAAAGAACCAGCCCCACAAGACAAAAGATAATTACACAAAGGAAATGCTTCAGTTAAAACAATAGCCTACAGCCAGCAAGCACTACAGACACAAATGAAAGTTTTAAACAGATAAGGATTTGTAAAGATACAGAATAGACAAAGTGCTATATATATATATATTAAATTTTAAAAACAGTAATCTGTAAAAATAATCAAAAAATCAAGATACTTATATTGTCAGCTCAGTTGCAGTCAACAACTTCTTTTCCAGTCTGCACTGTGTGTAAAGACAGAAACCCTATCAAAGTTAGGGCTTAAATACCAAAACAGCTTTTCAGAACACAAAAGAACCAGCCCCACAAGCCAAAAGATAATTACACAGAGGAAATGCTTCAGTTAAAACAATAGCCTACAGCCAGCAAGCACTACAGACACAAATGAAAGTTTTTAAACAGATAAGGATTTGTAAAGATACAGAATAGACAAAGTGCTATATATATATATTAAATTTTAAAAACAGTAATCTGTAAAAATAATCAAAAAATCAAGATACTTATATTGTCAGCTCAGTTGCAGTCAACAACTTCTTTTCCAGTCTGCACTGTGTGTAAAGACAGAAACCCTATCAAAGTTAGGGCTTAAATACCAAAACAGCTTTTCAGAACACAAAAGAACCAGCCCCCACAAGCCAAAAGATAATTACACAGAGGAAATGCTTCAGTTAAAACAATAGCCTACAGCCAGCAAGCACTACAGACACAAATGAAAGTTTTTAAACAGATAAGGATTTGTAAAGATACAGAATAGACAAAGTGCTATATATATATATTAAATTTTAAAAACAGTAATCTGTAAAAATAATCAAAAAATCAAGATACTTATATTGTCAGCTCAGTTGCAGTCAACAACTTCTTTTCCAGTCTGCACTGTGTGTAAAGACAGAAACCCTATCAAAGTTAGGGCTTAAATACCAAAACAGCTTTTCAGAACACAAAAGAACCAGCCCCCACAAGCCAAAAGATAATTACACAGAGGAAATGCTTCAGTTAAAACAATAGCCTACAGCCAGCAAGCACTACAGACACAAATGAAAGTTTTTAAACAGATAAGGATTTGTAAAGATACAGAATAGACAAAGTGCTATATATATATATTAAATTTTAAAAACAGTAATCTGTAAAAATAATCAAAAAATCAAGATACTTATATTGTCAGCTCAGTTGCAGTCAACAACTTCTTTCCAGTCTGCACTGTGTGTAAAGACAGAAACCCTATCAAAGTTAGGGCTTAAATACCAAAACAGCTTTTCAGAACACAAAAGAACCAGCCCCCACAAGCCAAAAGATAATTACACAGAGGAAATGCTTCAGTTAAAACAATAGCCTACAGCCAGCAAGCACTACAGACACAAATGAAAGTTTTTAAACAGATAAGGATTTGTAAAGATACAGAATAGACAAAGTGCTATATATATATATTAAATTTTAAAAACAGTAATCTGTAAAAATAATCAAAAAAAATCAAGATACTTATATTGTCAGCTCAGTTGCAGTCAACAACTTCTTTTCCAGTCTGCACTGTGTGTAAAGACAGAAACCCTATCAAAGTTAGGGCTTAAATACCAAAACAGCTTTTCAGAACACAAAAGAACCAGCCCCACAAGCCAAAGATAATTACACAGAGGAAATGCTTCAGTTAAAACAATAGCCTACAGCCAGCAAGCACTACAGACACAAATGAAAGTTTTTAAACAGATAAGGATTTGTAAAGATACAGAATAGACAAAGTGCTATATATATATATATTAAATTTTAAAAACAGTAATCTGTAAAAATAATCAAAAAATCAAGATACTTATATTGTCAGCTCAGTTGCAGTCAACAACTTCTTTCCAGTCTGCACTGTGTGTAAAGACAGAAACCCTATCAAAGTTAGGGCTTAAATACCAAAACAGCTTTTCAGAACACAAAAGAACCAGCCCCCACAAGCCAAAAGATAATTACACAGAGGAAATGCTTCAGTTAAAACAATAGCCTACAGCCAGCAAGCACTACAGACACAAATGAAAGTTTTTAAACAGATAAGGATTTGTAAAGATACAGAATAGACAAAGTGCTATATATATATATTAAATTTTAAAAACAGTAATCTGTAAAATAATCAAAAAATCAAGATACTTATATTGTCAGCTCAGTTGCAGTCAACAACTTCTTTTCCAGTCTGCACTGTGTGTAAAGACAGAAACCCTATCAAAGTTAGGGCTTAAATACCAAAACAGCTTTTCAGAACACAAAAGAACCAGCCCCCACAAGCCAAAAGATAATTACACAGAGGAAATGCTTCAGTTAAAACAATAGCCTACAGCCAGCAAGCACTACAGACACAAATGAAAGTTTTTAAACAGATAAGGATTTGTAAAGATACAGAATAGACAAAGTGCTATATATATATATTAAATTTTAAAAACAGTAATCTGTAAAAATAATCAAAATCAAGATACTTATATTGTCAGCTCAGTTGCAGTCAACAACTTCTTTTCCAGTCTGCACTGTGTGTAAAGACAGAAACCCTATCAAAGTTAGGGCTTAAATACCAAAACAGCTTTTCAGAACACAAAAGAACCAGCCCCACAAGCCAAAAGATAATTACACAGAGGAAATGCTTCAGTTAAAACAATAGCCTACAGCCAGCAAGCACTACAGACACAAATGAAAGTTTTTAAACAGATAAGGATTTGTAAAGATACAGAATAGACAAAGTGCTATATATATATATATATTAAATTTTAAAAACAGTAATCTGTAAAAATAATCAAAAATCAAGATACTTATATTGTCAGCTCAGTTGCAGTCAACAACTTCTTTTCCAGTCTGCACTGTGTGTAAAGACAGAAACCCTATCAAAGTTAGGGCTTAAATACCAAAACAGCTTTTCAGAACACAAAAGAACCAGCCCCCACAAGCCAAAAGATAATTACACAGAGGAAATGCTTCAGTTAAAACAATAGCCTACAGCCAGCAAGCACTACAGACACAAATGAAAGTTTTAAACAGATAAGGATTTGTAAAGATACAGAATAGACAAAGTGCTATATATATATATTAAATTTTAAAAACAGTAATCTGTAAAAATAATCAAAAAAGATACTTATATTGTCAGCTCAGTTGCAGTCAACAACTTCTTTTCCAGTCTGCACTGTGTGTAAAGACAGAAACCCTATCAAAGTTAGGGCTTAAATACCAAAACAGCTTTTCAGAACACAAAAGAACCAGCCCCCACAAGCCAAAAGATAATTACACAGAGGAAATGCTTCAGTTAAAACAATAGCCTACAGCCAGCAAGCACTACAGACACAAATGAAAGTTTTTAAACAGATAAGGATTTGTAGAGATACAGAATAGACAAAGTGCTATATATATATATATTAAATTTTAAAATCAGTAATCTGTTAAAATAATCAAAAAATCAAGATACTTATATTGTCAGCTCAGTTGCAGTCAACAACTTCTTTTCCAGTCTGCACTGTGTGTAAAGACAGAAACCCTATCAAAGTTAGGGCTTAAATACCAAAACAGCTTTTCAGAACACAAAAGAACCAGCCCCACAAGCCAAAAGATAATTACACAGAGGAAATGCTTCAGTTAAAACAATAGCCTACAGCCAGCAAGCACTACAGACACAAATGAAAGTTTTTAAACAGATAAGGATTTGTAAAGATACAGAATAGACAAAGTGCTATATATATATATTAAATTTTAAAAACAGTAATCTGTAAAAATAATCAAAAAATCAAGATACTTATATTGTCAGCTCAGTTGAAGTCAACAACTTATTTTCCAGTCTGCACTGTGTGTAAAGACAGAAACCCTATCA
>NC_056729.1:711085600-711165600 GCF_019279795.1 Protopterus annectens
TCTTTACCACAGAAAAAGCTTTGCAGCAGGAAAGAGATTCATTGTGCATACAAGCAAGTCTCAAATCATCCACAGTATTAACAAGACATATGGCTCTTGTATACTCTCAGCTGTTGTACATGTGTTAATTTTAGATATAGTGTAATGGATGATCACACAACCATTTATGACTGTTGTATGCAGCAATGCAGCTCTGTCTTATCTTTGTATGGTGTTCATTCTTCTCTTATCTGAGCAGTAATCTGAGATGTGCAGTCTATAAGGCATTTTGTATTATTGTTCTTAAAATGTATGAGAATATTATATGGCAATATTATACAGTTTTCAACAAAGGCAGAGGAGTTTGGAAGTTACTGAACAGAAACTGTGAATTGTGTTCTATTTAATTACATTTAAAACCTTGATATAATTACTTCTACACTTTGCAAGTGTAACCTGGCTGACACAACCACAGGAAGGAAGGGAGTTTGAATTATTATTGTGCTTTTTTTTCCCTAGCAATAATCATTTACTGTTGCAATCCATTATCAACAAACATTGAGGGAGTGCCTGCACTATGTTTACATATGATACATGGAACCAATAATTTAGGATTCAGCAATTCTAATGAGCTCACATCTCATTTGAATCTTCACCATGATCACAGGCCTGAATATACACTATAAAAAGGGAACCATGCCACTAGAGAACCTGAAAGTGAAGACATTTGTTTATGTGGACAACATGGAAAAAGACTGCTATTACTTTTGAAATATCTGCAGAGAAGTTTACTGATCATGATATGGTATGATTGCATTTTTCAGTTATAAACTGGATTTGCTCACATCAGTAGAAAAAATATTTATATATCCATGCATTAGCAAATGTAATGTTTATCTGTATGCACGTCTTAGAAGTTTACTGATGACATAGGCATTTTCATCAGGGCCTTTTACTTTCTCAGATGTACTGCCTTGTTACCTTTCATCACAAGTGTTACTGTTATAACTGTTTCTCTTTACACTCATCTATGTTATTTCAGTGAAATGCAAATGTCCTATATTTTCATACAGGGGTGTTAGCCTTCTAGGATGGGACACAGACACTTGCAGGAGAGTGTTGGGCACAGGTAGAAGTGACTGGTGATTTTGTAAAACTGACTTTTGTGTGGTAAATGTGAACATAGGTGTGTGTACTAGGCTAATGGCCCTGGAGCCTTTACAAGCCTAGTCCATAGGATTAACCTGGCATCATGCCACTCAACCTTAGTTCCCAGTGCCTCTGTTGAGTAGAGCCAATGGAGTGATCCTCGGGGTGAATTTTCTATTTCCTATCCACTCATCAAGATTTCTCTTGAACAGGGCCAGTGAGGTGCTCTTCTTGACATGTATGGGAAGTCTATTCCATAGCATGGGCAGTCTCTGGGATATGAACTTGTCCCTCCAGCATGTTCTGTTGATTGTGGTAATGAGGTTGAGATCTCTGGAGCATGTGGTGCAGAGGGATTGGGATTTCTTTAGCTGTAGCATTTCTAACAGAGCTGGGTCAGACGTGGCTTTGTAAGTCAAGCAGGGATCGTCTCTAAGTAAGTGATATGAGACAGAGAATAGTTGAAGTTTTTTTGAGTCTTTCCATATAGGACAAGTATTTAAGGTCTAGGATCCTCTTTGTGTGGTACTTTTGCAGCCTCTTCAGTTGCTGCAGGTGTCTAGTGCGGTGCATCCCAAATGGGGCATTGTGCTTGATGATTGGCCTAATGAGGGAAGAGTAGAGGGAGACAACGATCTCTTTCTTCCTGGATGCAAAACCCTTAGTAATGAGATGTGCCACATAGAAGGACTTTCTGACCATGGTGGCAATGTGGTGGTCAAAAGAGAGGTTGCTGTCAACCTATGTTTACAGATCTCTTATAACACCTTCTGTGTTCAGTGGACTACCATTGATACGGTAATTCATGGGAACTGGGTTTTTCCGAAAGGGGATGACAACACATTTTTTTGGGACTGAGCTTAAGGCCATTGTTCTGACACCAGTTGTTGGTCTCAGTGAGGCCTTTCTGTAGGATGTCAACATCACTTGGGGAGTTAATAATAACTCCCAGCTTGCAATCATCTCCGAAGTTTGTCAGCCAGGAACCTGGACTTCAGAGAAGTAGATACCAAACAGGAGAGGACCCAGGACCGAACCCTGTGGGACTCCACTCATGACTGGTCAGCAATCTGATTTGGAGTCAGCTACTTTCACACTGTGGGTTCTATCTGTGAGCCAGTTTGCAACCCACCTAGTGATATAGGGGTTGATGCCTAGCTTAGTAAGTTTTTCTATGATTCCTGAGTGGGGAATGGTATCAAAGGCCTTGGCCAGATTAAGGTAGGCTGTATGAACCACCTTGCCTTCATCCACAGCTCTGGTGACTGACTCAAAGAAGTTGACCAAGTTGAGCAGGCATGATCTACCCTTCACAAAACCAAATTGTGTGGGATCCACAGTTTGGAGATTCCCTATATCCTTGTTTATTAGTTCCATGATGATGCGTTCCATAGCTTTGCATATCATACTCGTCAGGCTAACGGGGCGATAGTTCCCAGGGTCTGTAGTCACTCCTCCTTTGTGGAGAGGGATGACTATAGCAGTGTGCCATTCAGTAGGGACAAAGCCTGAGGTGAGGCTGTGATTGAATAGGGCACACAGGTGATGTGACAGTTCACTCTGTAGTTCATGTAGAGCACAGCCAGAGATATTGCCAGCTCCCATAGAAGCTGTATTCTTGGCCTTAGACAGTACTGTTTTAACCTGTGCAGCAGTAATACTGGATGCCTGGCAATCTACTGGTATTGTGTTTGGTCCTCTGGGGGGAGAGGGGTAAAGTTGGCAATGAATCTGTTGGCCAGTAAATTGGCAATATCTCTTTGACCAACACACAGATCACAGCTACAACTCAAGTGAAACAATTCATTGAAGGTTTAGAGCTTTCTTCCCCGACAGAGACTTTCTCAGAACAACTTACAATGAATTACCCAGCCCTTAAATATACATAAACCCAATAATTAACTAAGGGAATAATCACATAATTACACTAATCAACTAAAAACCAACATTATAATACATTTAAAACACCATAAAATATGCATACAAATAAATACAAGTACATAAGTTTTAATATCATAAAATATCTTAATAATTTTTTTTGAAAATCTTAAACAATCTTAAAAAAAGTTTAGGCAGGTCCTAACCCATTAAATGTTTTAATTTTAAAATGCGTGCTATATTAGTAGCTTCATTAATTCCTGGATACTGAGTTGCATCTAATCTCAGTTGCCATTTCAATTCACATGTATCCAGGTGCAAACCTACAATTTTCCCCTGGGGGTCCATTAACAAATGTTCATTTACCATTAACTTAAAGCAATGGTCATCGTGCTCCTTAATATGTCTATATAGGGCATATATCTATGTAGGGAAGACCAGTAGGTTATTAAAAAATCGGATTAGTGAACACACTAATGATATAAGAAAAGGGAAAATAACCAATAGCCTATATAGACATATTAAGGAGCACGATGACCATTGCTTTAAGTTTTTGGTAGCTGAACATTTGTTAAAGGACCCGAAGGGGAAAATTGTAGATTTGCACCTGGATATATGTGAATTGAAATGGCAACTGAGATTAGATGCAACTCAGTATCCAGGAGTTAATGAAGCTACTAATATAGCATGCATTTTCAAATTAAAACATTTAATGGGTTAAGACATACCTAAATGTTTTTTAAGATTATTTAAGATTTTCAAAAAAAATTTATTAAGATATTTTATGATATTAAAACGTATGTACTTGTATTTATTTGTATGCATATTTAATATGTTTTAAGCGTATTATAATGATGTTTTTTAGTTGATTAGTGTAATTATGTGATTATTCCCATAGTTAATTATTGGGTTTATGTGTATTTAAGGGCTGGGTAATTCATTATAAGTTGTTCTGAGGAAGTCTCTATGAGGGGAAGAAAGAGCTAAACCTTCAATAAATTGTTTCACTTGAGTTGTAGCTGTGGCCTGTGTGTTGGTCTAAGAAATTCTGGAGTTGGTATTACTGTTCTTATATTGGCAATATCTGTTGGCTCGGTATAGGAGGTACCATTGTGCAGTAGCTCAAAGCAAATCTGGGTATTGCCATGGAGATTCCTTACATAACTATAGAAAGCCTTGTGGTTGTCTTTACTGTCTGCTGCAATTCTGTTTTGATAGCTGGCTTTTGAGGATTTGATGAGGGATCTCAACTTTTTGTTGAGGCTAATAAGGGAGTTTTTCCAGTCTTGGGACTTCACCTTATTCTGCATCAGTTTTCTCCTTAAATAATCAGCTCTGCAAAGTTTTGATCCCAGGACCCTGTACACCATAGTCAGAGCCATGCACCACTACACCATATGTTTTTGAGACACTTTGTTTGAAAGCACTTATAACAACCACTGATGTTTTATTCCTTGTTTGTTACAATAAATATAATTTACCTGTTGTTCTGGGGGTGGGGGAGCCAAGTTCCATTTCTGTGTTGGCAGAACCAAAAAGTTTTACAGAGGTTTGCTTTACTATTGTTAGGCCTTGTTTTGGATCAAACCTTGGTTTATGTGTGACTGTGATATGTTATAACCACATAACCCTTTTTTATATTTGAATAACTGAAGTTTTTTGTTTCTGCAGTGGGTAATATTGAAAAACTAATAATACGTGTTATATCTAAGCAGGACTTTTATTTATGTGATATTTATGTTCAGTATCCTTCTTTGGTGTTTTATGTCACCTAGGACTATGGTACCCAAGTGTCCTAATCCCTTCAAACCCCCCCCCTCCTTCAGTGACTCAGAGAAAGACATGCTTATCCAAGCCTTTCATCAACATGGTGTCTTTCTGCTTGAAAGAGGACATGGGGATATGTCTGGAAGAATGCACATTTGGAACCAGATAGTGAACAATGGCAATGCTGTTGGAGGATGCAGCAGAGCACATGATCAGGTGCATCATAAATCCACTGAAATGATTTGATCAGCCCGGAGGAGAGCAGCTGTAGTGACTTGTGGAAAGCTGGGGGGGGGGCTACTACAGATCCACCACTGACACCAAATGAAGAGTTCCTGTCCACTCTCATGAATTCAGAGAGCTCAGTGTAAATGCACAACAACATGTGACTGATGTTGGTGCTGCTGTTTCAAGGAGGACAAGTATCTCCCAGAAGAAGCCTCCAGGTAGGATTACATATGCCAAATTTTAAATATTTCTTGCATAGTAAAATAGTGAAAGCAATAGTTAAGTTCATTTAGTAAATTTTTATTTTGGGGATTAACTATTTATAGATTGATACAGTTAACAACACATTCTGGTTCATTACACATGGGCTTTGGGTGGACGTGTCATCTAAGTTTCAGTTAAATGTCTTGTTAATGGACATATAAAGGCTGGCATTTTCCCCCCATGTTACTGTTATTGTGATGATGGTGGCATTACATTTTTCCTAACTTCTAGGACCATTCTCCCTAGCATGTGTAGAGTCATCTGCACATGGTAAGCCAATTATTTTTATTTCAGTATTGATGAGCCTTTGACAGAAATATGCACTTATCTGTACATGTGAGATGGGGGTCAGGACTGTGTATATATTGCTGTACCATCTGTGATAGTGGTACCAGTGTTACTTTGTTAGGTATATATTAAAATGTAGTCTTGTAACTATTAATTTCTCTCCTCTGTTTGTTGCTTATTATCGCAGGTGATCCTGACAGTGGAAGTGTAGGACTGTTGCAGCCTGATGTCAGAGCATCAGTAGACTCTGATGATGATAGTGGCCAAACAGAAGCAAAATTGGGGGGTGCAGAGGATGAATCTGATACTGAAATTGACATTCAGTTATCCCCTGTAATTCCACTGGACACAGCCAGTAGACCTTTGCAAACCCATTCCAGTCAGCCCTCAGATATTGGACAGGTGGACAGTAACACACTTAATCAGGGTAGGGTGGTTACTGTGGCTTCAGTGCCTGTTGACTCTGGCTTCAGGCAAAGAATGGGTGAGGTGCCACACAGGAGGGTTGTTAGGGGTGCACACAGGAGGCCTGCTGTTCATCCTCCACCTGATCCTGCTGTGTCTTTCCATGCTACTCAATGTATGTTTAGGGCCATCATAGAGGTGCAGGCACATTCCAATAGGGCCTCTATTAAAATGCTTAAGGTTGTAGATGTGACACATGCTGACATGTGTGACTGTCTCCACCATGTTGCCTACTCAATGGATTGGATGAATGACACATTGAAACAGGCGGTGTCTGTGATGGAACATCTGCTGGAAGGGGGATGGCATCCATATATGCAGCCACATCATCTGATGTCAGTCAACATGGCCATGCCGATCTTGCTCCCATAACGGCACTACATCCACTGCTCCATCAGTGATTGAGGTGTCCACACACAGATGTGGCAGGCCATGGGGTCATGGTCTTGGACATACTCATGAGAAGTGCTCATCCAACAGACATCAGTCATGTTTCGGTAGCACTGCATCTGACTGTGGGTATGGACTTGCCAGTGCAAATCCAGGCAGAGCCAGTTCTCGGGGTCAGGGACAATGACGACAATGAACTGTCACCTCTACCATGCATGGTTCACAGCTGTGTGAAATACCAGAACATAGAGCTAGCACAGAGTTAGGCAGTGTCCTTGCAAACACAACAGTTTGACCTGGAGTGCTCATACAGACACACACACATAACAGGTACATGGGTAAGTCATGAGGCTTAAAACTCATTCTGTCTCACTGGCCATTTGATACTTTATCCAAATGTCTGTCTCCTTCTCTTTCTTACTCACATACACTCACTACCTTTTGTGTCAGCTTAGGCCTCCTGCCCCCCCCCCCCCACACACACACACACAACACCTTGTGCAAATGATAATACCTGTGCCATATCCTTGTTTTCTAACTTTTGGATTCAGGGATAATCAAGTCTTTTGTCTGATGCTCAGGGTGCATAGCTGACTTAGTGCTTAGTAGATCTGTTTTTGTGATGCTGTTTTGCAAATTGCAATGCTTTCTTACTGGTTTTTGTAATGTGTACATCCCTTACAAATTCTTACACCAATAAGATTGGACCAAGCTATAAATAAAAGTGTGACAAATGACCAACAATGGTGAGAGTTTTAAACATTGTAATCTTAGAAACCTAAACAGTTTATGGAGTAAAGGGTTTTTATTACTATTTTTATGTTTGTTCTTAGAGATATGAAGTTTGAAACTAAAATGTGTCATTATTTTCTAACTTCACTCTTTAATGATTTGTCATTACAAACATATGAAACCAAGCTATGGACATTTGGTGAAAATCTGTGCATTTTAGACATGAGAAATGTAAGTTGATAGAGGACACATGTATTCACATAAGTCACTGCTGTCACATCTTGATGTAATTGCTGTAAGAATCACCTACCTTATAGTTACTTACATTACCAAGTAACAGTATGGAAGGATATACCATGCATTTGTATTCCTAGGCATTTATTTTTCTATTCTAGGTTCAACATTTACCTTGGAAATCCAACAGTTGCAAGAGCTTTAGTTCAGGGTTGACTCTGTCTGATGCTAGCACTACACAAACATTACATCTGTAAGTAAAGGTTGTGAGTGTTGCCTGTCATCAGTGTTACAGTATGTATGTGCATAGGATGAAGGTTTTAGCTCCTTAGGTGGTGAGTTTGCATGCTATCTGTTGCCTCTTGGACAGTACAAGGCTATATTGTGCACATCTACATCTGCCTAAATCCACAGTTGCTGCTGGTTCCTCCTCTGACTCCTCACCTACATGTGGTTGTGGTGACCTTTCCAGTGGCGGTGGGACGTGTGACCTTGCTGTTCCTGCTGAAGCTGTTTTCTTAGGATAATGTTGTGGAGCATGGCAAAAACAGTGAATCTTTCAGCACATGTATGGGGATTGTACTGCAGGGCTCCCACAGATGTATCTAGGCACTGGAACTGTGGCTTGCAGCCCAAACACACATGCTATAATATTTCTTGTTTGAGAGTGTAGCTCACTATAGCATTCTTCAGTTGGTGTATGTGCATTTCTGATGGGCATCATCAGCCATGGTCCCAGTGCATAACATGCATCCCCCAGTAAATGACCCTGTGGGATATGCCCCCTAGTAAACATCTCATAAAGTTGACAGTTGTGCTAGATATGTGAGTTGTGGTAACTGCCTGGGTTGCCAGCACACACACAAAGGATGATTCCCCTAGCATTACACATGACCTGGCAGTTAATGGTGTGGTAGCCCTTTCTATTTATGTACACCCTTCCCTGTTCCCCGGGTGTTGCTTTGATCTCTACGTGTACAGTCCATGGCACCCAGGACTTCAGAGTAGTGTGCTACAGGGTAGAACTCTTGCATAGTTCTGGCTCTGTCCTCAGGTATACAGGGAAAATGTATGTACTCACTGGCATGTTGCAGCATAGTATTCAGGAACTGATGGAGGATCCAGGATGCTGATGCATGTGGAACCCCCAGCATGTCTCCTGTTGGTCTCTGAAAGGTTTCTGTAGCTAAAATTCTAAGTGCTACACATACCTTAGTCTCCACTGGTATTGGTTCCTCTCGGTTTACCCTTGTTCTCAGTTGAGGATGACATGGGTTGCAGAGTTCTTGTAGTGTATTTCCATCCACTCTGCAGCACTCTGTAAGTTTCACCTCATGCAGATTATGAAAAGTTAAATGGGGTTGTCTTCTTTTCCATGGTTTATTAGCTGCAGCAGCATCATAGACATGAGCCTGCTGCAAATACACATGGATAAGAGGAACAGCAGCCCTAACATTCTTTGTGTGTAGCCCAGTTTCTCTGGCTTTATTCCAATAGATTTTGGAATTCGTAGGTAAAACCAGCACTGAGTCTACACGGTTGCTTTATAGCTTGTTGAGTAGCTCCCCCATCTTGGATTGGTTGACTAGCATACAGTTCAGCTGCTTATGCTGTAATTAGCATGCCACAATGTTTACAGTGTTTGTGCAGTTCTACATACTGTGTAGAGCTGCTTACTGAATACAAAACTTTGCACTATCATGTGCACATTGCTTCATGATGCACACATGGTTTTACCGGACCATGTAGGATTTATTAAATCTGCACCTTTAGTTTTAGTTTGGATCTCCAAGTCCTAAACCAATCAGAGTAGAAATGGTCATCAATAGATTCTAGACAGATCTTCTTGTTATCTGCTTTGCCTGGTGCAGTGGGTAGTGACTCTGCATAAGGTGTGCCATAGTGCTTCTACAGATAAGGTAGTGCTTGAGCACACATCGGGATGTCAAGTTACCCCAAAAGATTTAGATGGCATTTTGCACAAAGCTCGGGTGGTTCAAGGATTACCCACAGTTGTTTTTTCCTATTACTTTTATATTGGGAGAGCTTCTAGCTTAACCAGGGGGTGCTATTAAACAGAAGTCTTCAAAAGGATGGACCACTGGTCTTTCACTGCATTGTTTACATACACTAGATAGTTCACCAAGTAGCAGTGGCTGATTCCTTCTCCAAAATGTGTACTTTCATTGCAGGTTACACATGGATTGCAATTCTGGCCCATTGCTTCATTGCCTGAGTGGCTAAGAGAGTAGCAGTACAATTGAATGAAGTAAATCTGGGCCTTGATTCAGTTTCTTGAGAAGTGATATGGAAAGGTTTCCTCATATGTTTTGGGAGCATCTGACTCCAATATTTAATGGTATCATCCATCAGGTAGGCTGGCCAAATCTGCTGTTAATTCATCTAGGGGGCAATGATACCATATTTGACCTGAAGCATCAATTGCTGTTAAGCATTTTCAGAGAGACGGTGTTACGGTGACATTGTAGCTACAAGTTCATAATACACTGATGGTGTGGTCAGACATAATCTCAAGGCTAATCTGGCAAAAAGAAGCATCTCCAACAACTTTGACGGCAACACAGAAGGAAATAAATTGCAGAGTAGCCAGGGCAGGCACATTTTTCAGGTTTTGCTGTTCTTTAATATTAGGCCTTTTTAGATCAATGCACTGTCTAGGTTTGTGCGGATGGGATGAGCCTGTATGATATCAGTTTTAATTTGTCATTTTTTGATTCAATAAGATTTAAAAGTTCACTGATTTCATAGTGAATGTTAAGTGCATTAAAATATAATAAAAAGCAATTAAAAGATGGAAAGATGGTGGTTAATAAAAAAGTAATATATACAGTGACAATTTGGTGTGCCTGAAAGGTAAAGTCACACTTCAAGAAAGCTACTATTATGATGAGTTTTGATGTTCAATAAGCCTGAGTTGTTTTCTGAAAGGTGTTTTACACTTTGTTTCATCTCATTAAGGGCTGGAAGGGTATCCTTACTCTTAGTTATGATCTGGTCAGTTTACACAGCAAATAGTTAGTTACAGCCAGGAAAGGGGTAGAGGAGAAGGCTGAAAGTGCAGTCTACTGGGTGGTTATGGGGCTACCTTCCCACCATGCATTCTCCCTTCTTTCCTGGGCCAACTGGCCCATATACTTGAACAGGTAAGCAATTGGTCCACAGTGTTGCTTTGCACTAATAGACACATGCAGAAATGATACTGTTGATATGCATCTCATTTCTGTGAACTGGACAAGCTGACCATTGGAGTAGCTTGGCACACTCAGTAGTTTAGACTTACCCAGGAGGTTGAGATTGCAGTTTTTGATTTACTATTGTTACAATTTAAGTTCTCTGTGGTTGCTGTATTCTTGTTTTGTAGTTGAACAATGTATTATACAATGCTAACAAATTGGTCTCAATGAGATTGCTGTCTGGTGGTGGTGGTGTAACTGAGGGAGTAGACTTGGGGTACAGTATAAAGTTGTATGGCATGAGGTTCCTACATACACTGGCAGCAAAGTGGGTCAGTGGTTAACATATCTACCTCATACTTCCATGGTTTGGTAAGATTGTAGCTCCACTGAGACAAAAAGAATAGAAATTCTAATTGACAAATTAAAGTCCAGATACAGATTTACTGTATCCAGAACTGTTTGTAAGCTTCTGAGCTCCCGAAGCCTTTCTGTGTTTGAGGGAAGCCTTCTAGCTTATCAGTGGGAGTGGTAAGCACTAGGTAGCCTAACTACCATGAGAGGAGTGGCTTCTGGCCCAGAAATTGTAGTTTATTGAACGTGTTGGCAGTTTTTCCATCCCTTTCAACTTTCTGGTTTAAAAGCTTGCATTTGCATGGGTTTGCACTTGTTTAAGCTCCGCTCAGTGGCGCCGAGCTGGGGTAAAATATTACTAGTGCCAGAAAGTCTGCTGTTCAGTTTTTCCCATAGATCTTGCTAGTTCTTTCTCTTCTTGCCCTTCAAATAGCCTAATTGCTTTGCACTTCAACAGGTTCTTGTAGCAATTATTATAGCATACCTAAGAGCCATCAGCACTAGTCATTCTTCATGGAAATAGCTCCAGTACTTAGTAGTTATGACCACCCCTCCTGGCATGACTAAAAGGCAGTTCCCGGTGCTTTCTCTTATTAACCTGGTGCACTTAGGCATTCTGAGGCAATGTAGCAACTGCCTCATGTACAAAGACAACCCTCTCCTCTTACCTCCCAACACTCAGACTTGTGAGAGATGCACTTATATCATCAAATTGGAAGCTATGTACTCTGAAGCCAAGACAGATCTAGCTGGTCAAGAGAAGAAGGTCAACACCTGCACCACACCATATGGAACACATAGCCCTCCGGAACACCCACTATCACAGCTCTCAGATAAAAACACAAATCCCACACCCACCTTCATGGAAGCACTTGATAGAAATTTACCCAAACAGCAGAGACCTCCAAGACAGAAATGCACTCAAGCACCACAACACAGCACAAACCACAGGACACATAGCTCACCTCCACAGGGTGCCCTTCAACCAAAGTGTACATAACACACACACTTAGGTCACTCCACAACAAGTAAAAGTATGACTCTGTCATTGTCCATTTGGGTGTGAATGACCTGAGATGCACCTCCCTGGACTACATGAAAAGAGACATGGTGGAGCTCTCAAATTATGTGGCCCAGGCAAGAATGACACTAGCCCTGAGCAGCATCCTACAGTCACCCAGAATGATATCACAGTACAAACAAAAAATGATTAACTTCAACAATTGGCTAAGCTTCAGGTGTCATTTTAAGGGAATCTAGTATCTGTCTGCTTGGGATGAGATGATTACAGACCTCGATGCTTTGCCAGAGTTGGCCTGCATCTGTCACCCCTGGGTTTCTAGGTACTGGCTAAGACTCTTGTGACCCCTATAGTGCCTTTTTTAGGCAGTGTTCCAAAGACCAAATTACCACCATAACAGCTATAAATAAATGCAATTTGAGGGTCATGCTGCTGAATGCTAGAAGTCTAAATCTCAACATGCACTCGCTCAAAGCATGCCTCAAAATGGAGAACATCGACATTTGTGCTGTAACAGAGACCTGGATGAAAGCAGCAGAAAGCACCCCTATGCTACCAGACTATAACTCATTCTACACCTTTTGACCCTGAAACATGGACTGAAGCTCCAAAGGCAGTGGTGTCTCCATATTCATAAAGGATATACACACCTCCAGACTTGTAGTCCAGCATAAAGCATCTGAGATACTTTAAGTACAACTAACACTGGGTAAGACTGCGATCCAGGTCATAGACTGCTATAGGTCCCCAACCATGTCCCTAGATTCTCACTCCACCCTGGAATCTATCAAGGTCCAACCCAACACTCTCATACTAGGAGACTGCAACTACCCCTCCATCAACCGGGAAAACTACTCGAGCACCAATGCACTGGCCCAAAGTTTTCTGGAATTCATCATAGAGGAAGCAACATCCTTGATCTGGTTATTACTAACATAGGCAACCATTACTCTACACCAATAGTCAATTCCTCCCTGGTTAGATCTGAATACAAACTAATCACCAATGAAATCCACATCTCGCCCACAACCCCTGCAAAGGTATCCACCATGAAAAACCTCTCCATAGCTGACTTTGGACTCCTAAAAACAGAGGTGGCTAACTTCATGGCACCCATGCCAATGGCATAACTGCCAAATCATACACCAATGCACTGTACGAACACATACATAAATGCATAGAACTAACCATACCTAACAGAACCAAGACACTGTCCTCCAGAAAAAGGAAGCCAGTCTAGTGGTCCCCTGCCATTAATAAACTCTACAAAAGAAGGAAAAAACTGTTGCAGAAAAATGTGAAGTCCCAAGACTGGAAAAATTCCCTTATTAGCCTCAACAAAAAGTTGAGATCCCTCATCAAAACCTCCAAAGCCAGCTATGAAGGCAGAATTGTGGCAGACCCTAAAAACAACCACAAAGCCGTCTTTAGTTATATCAAGAATCTCCATGGCAATACCCAGATTTGCTCTGAGTTACTTCACAATGGTACCTCCTATACTGAGCAACAGATATTGCCAACATACTGGCCAACAGATTCAGTGCCAAGTTTACCCCTCTCACCCCCAAAGGACCAATCTCAATACTGGAAGAATGCCAGGCACCCTGCATTACTGCAGCACAGGTTAAAGCTGCATTGTCTAAGGCCAAGAATACAGCTTCCATGGGACCCGACAATATCCCTGGCTGTGTTCTACATGAATTACCAAGAGGATAAAGGGTCTTAAACATATGTCATATGCTGCCCGACTGAAAAAACACCAGCTCTATTCAGTCGCATACCGCCTACTCAGAGGTGATCTGTGCCTGACGTACAAGGCCATGTCCAATCCTGAATTAATGGACATGCTCCACCTCAGAAAATCCAAATCCATCAGAGCCACGAGAACAAGTGACTTAAACCTCAACACAGAAATAAATAGAACGTGCTGGAGGGACAGATTCATAACCCAGAGGCTCCCTACACTCTGGAACAGAATCCCAGTCCATGTTAGGCAGAGCCCCTCACTGACTCTATTCAAGAAAAATCTCGACGAGTGGATGGGAGATCGTTTACCCGGGGTCATCTCTTTGTCACTACTAGACAGAGGCATAGTAAACTAAACCCTAAAAGGGCGTAGTATTCTCATCCTAAGGGGTGGCATACACTCTGGCTAGGCTTATAAATGCCCTAGGGCAGATAGCCTAGTACGAACCTATGAACCTATGAACCTAATTACAAAGTGAACTGGCACCACATCTGTATGCTCTGTTCACTCACAGCCTCACCTCAGGCTTTGTCCCTACAGAATGGCGCACTTCTACAGTCATCCCTCTCCATAAAAGGGGATCAACTATAGACCCTGGAAATTATCTCCCTATTAGCCTGATGAGTCTGATATGTAAGGCTATGGAGCACATCATCATGGACTTAATTAACAAAGATATAAGGAATCTCAAAACTCTAGATCCCATACAATTTGGTCTTGTGAAAGGTAGATCATGCCTTCTCAATCTGATTGACTTCTTTGAGTCAGTCTCCAGAGCGGTGGATGAAGGTAAGGCAGTTCATACAGCCTACCTTGATTTGGCCAAGGCCTTTGATACCATTCCTCACTCAGGAAATATTGATAAACTCATCAAACTAGGCATCAACCCCTATATCGCTAGGTGGGTTGCAAACAGGCTCACAGATATAACACACGGTGTGAAAGTAGCAGACTCCAAGTGAGACCACCAACCAGTCACTCGTGGCATCCCACAGGGATTGGTCCTGGGTCCACTCCTGTTTGGCATCTACTTTTCAGAAGTCCAAGCCAACACGGAGGGACTCTGGCTGACCAAATTCACAGACAAATGCAAGCTGGGAGCCATTATTAACTCTCCAAGTGATGCAAACATCCTACAGAAAGGCCTCACTGAGACCAATGACTGGTGTCGAAACCATGGCCTTAAGCTTAATGCCAAAAAATGTGCCGTCATCTCCTTTGGGAAAAACTCAGTTCCCACTAATTACCACACTGATGGGAGCCCACTGAAGGTGTTATAAGAGATCTAGGGACACAGGCTGACAGCAAACTCTCATTCAACCACCCCAAGGAAATTGCCAATATCCTGGCAGATCAATTCAGTGCCAACCTCACCCCCCTCTCACCCCCTAAATGTCCCATCTCAATACCTAAGATGGCCAAATTCCGGTAATAATGGCCACACAGGTATAAAATGCACTCTCCAAAGCTAAGAATACAGCATCCATGGGACCCGATGACATCCCGGGCTGTGTACTACATGAACTACAAAATGAATTGGCACCTCACCTAAGTGTCATGTTTAATCATAGCCTCACCTCAGGCTTCGTGCCCAGTGATGGCGCACAGCTACAGTTATCCCACTCCACAATGGAGGGATCCACCTTGGATCCCGAGAACTACCACCCCATCAATTTGATGAGCCTGATCTGCAAGGCCATGGAATGTATTATCATGGAACTTATAAACAAAGACATTGGCAACCTTCAAACACTAGCCCCCACCCAGTTTGGGTTCGTGAAGGGCCGATCTTATCTCCTGATCCTGACTGACTTCTTCTAATCAGTCTCCAGAGCCATGGACGAGGGTAAGGTGGTCCATACAGCTAATCTGGACCTCGCCAAGGCCTTTGACACCATCCCCCACTCTGAAATCATAGATAGACTTACTAAGCTGGGCATTAATCCCTACATCACTCGATGGGTTGCCAACAGGCTTACTGACAGAACCCACACTGTGAAAGTAGCCGACTGCAAATCCAGCTCCAGACAAGTGACAAGTGGAGTACCTCAGGGTTCAGTCCTGAGACCGCTCTTGTTTGGCATCTACTTCTCTGAAGTACAGGCCGACACTAAGGGACTCTGGCTAACAAAGTTCACAGATCACTGCAAACTGGGAGCCATTATTGAATCCCCAAATGATGTGGATACTCTAAAAAAGGGCCTTAAAGAAACAGATGCTTGGTGCCAGAGCCATGGGCTCAAGCTCAATGACAAGAAATGTATAGTTATCCCCTTTGGGAAAAAACATGTATCCATGAATTACCACATAGGTGGCAGTACACTAAACACCAAAAGTGTGATAAGAGACTTGGGGACACAGGTGGACAGTGGTCTCACCTTTGATAACCACATCACCACAACAGTCAGGAAATCCTTCTATGTGGCACACCTCATCACTAAGGGTTTTTCATCTAGAAAAAAGGAGATCATTGTCCCACTGTACTCATCCCTCATTAGACCCTTTATAGAATACAACACCCCGTTTGGTATGCACCTCTCAAGACATCTGCAACAACTGGAAAGGCTACAGAAATACCTCACTAAAAGAATCACTGGCCTAAAGCAGATGCCCTATGCTGACCACCTTAAAAAACTCCAGCTATACTCTGTCGTACATCGTCTACTCAGAGGTGATCTCTGCTTAACATACAAGGCCATGTCAAACCCAGAGCTGTTGGTCATGTCACACTTAAAGAAATCCCAATCCCTCAGAGCCACACGCTCCAGGGATCTAAACCTTGTCATCACAATAAACAAAACATGCTGGAGGGATAGATTACTGACCCAGAGACTCTCCAGACTCTGGAATAGACTGCACATACATGTCAAGCAGAGCGCCTCCTTGGCCTTCTTCAAAAGGAACCTTGACGATTGGATGGGAGAAAGGAAATTCACCCCGGGATCATATCAGTCACTCTGCTAGACAGGGGTCCAGGGAAGCAAATAGTGTGGGAAGAAATAGCCAGGGAATTGTTATGGCTAGTCTTGTATAGGCCCTAGGGCCGATAGCCTAGTACTAGCCTATGAACCTATGAACCTATGAACATTGCCACTGTGGTCAGAAAGTTCTTCTATGTGGCACATCTCATTACCAAGGGTTTTGCATCCAAGAAGAAAGAGGTCATCATCTCTCTCTACTTTTCCCTCATTAGACCAGTCATAGAGTATAATGCCCCTTTTAGCATGTATCTCACTAGACACCTGCAACAGCTGTAGAGACCACAAAAGTACCTCACAAAGAGGATCCTAGGCCATAAACACATGTCCTACATGGATAGATTCAAAAATCTCCAGCTATTTTCTGTCTCATATCATCTACTAAGAGGCGATCTCTGCTTGACTTACAAAGCCATGTCTGACCTAGCTCTGTTAGAAATGCTACATCTAAAGAAATCCCAATCCCTCTGCACCACATGCTCGAGAAATCTTAACCTCATTACCACAATCAACAGAACATGCTGGAGGGACAGGTTCATAACCCAGGGACTGCCCATGCTCTGGAATAGACTTCCCATACATGTCAAGCAGAGCACCTCACTAGCCCTCTTCAAGAGAAATCTTGATGAGTAGATGGGAAAGAGAAAGTTCATCCCAGGGATCACTCCAGTGGCTCTACTTGATAGAGCCACTGGGTGCTAATGGCAGGCAGCACAATGCCAGGGCACTTCTATCGGCCAGGCTTGTAAAGGCCTCAGGGCCATTTGCCTAGCACCCACATATGAACCTATGAACCACACAGCTAAAGATGATCAAATACATTGACAAAGAATCTAACAGTATTGTGCTCTAACCTGTTGTAGCTTTGCAACATAAACCTAATAAATTTATTTCATTCTATTGTTTATTTCTGTTGACTTGCGTCTTTTATTTTCTTATAATTTTAACTGTGTAATGACTGAAAAAGGGCCCCCAAAGACCAGTTAACCTACCTGTTAAATAAATAGCCAAGCAAGAAATGAATAATAGATACTGAAATAACTTAGAAGTCAGAAGTGAAACTGCTGAGAAGATTTTGCCAGGTATTCATTCTTCCTTCCAAAACCCAAAGGCATGTAATAGGTAAACTGGGGATTTTCCATACTGTCCATAAGTATACATTTCATCTATGACTGTGCATGTATGTGTATGTGCATGAGAGTGTGTTTATGCATGTGTGTGTTTGTGTGTCAGTGTGCATCTATGCATGTGTGTGTGTGTGTGTGTGTGTGTGTGTGTGTGTGTGTGTGTGTGTGTGTGTGTGTGTGTGTGTATGTGTGTGTGTGTGTGTGTATGTCCATGCACTCGTGTTTGTGTGACAGACTTGATTTTGTGTGTTTGTGTGTGTGTGTTCATGCACGCATGTTTGTGTGACAGACTTGAATCCTATCCAGTACTAGATTTTCTGCCTTGTGCACACTGAATAACAAGGAGGAATGCACTGGAAAAGGGGTATGAGGAATGAATGAGCAATTTCCCCATGTAAACTGCATTAATTATAAATAATGTAATTGTACTTCTGCATGATTCAGTTCTCCCCAAGCCATGGTTATAGTTAAGCATACTGGCTGTGCTCAACTGAGCAAAATGATTTCTGAAATGTCTTGTCTAATGGAATGCTTACAATATAGATCTTTCCATAGATTGTTTAAAATATCCATTCATTAAAAATAAAATTAAAAATAAACCATTTTTGTGGTTTTAGGAGACAATAGCTGAAAAAGATACTTCATTTCTATATCACTAACATCAGCATTTGAAGATGTGTACATTTTTTAATATGAAGTGCATCAGAGGACAGAAATATAGGGGTTATGAATACAAAATATAAAATTGTTTCTGACCCATAGTTCCTTTATAACTTTGTAACCATTCATTGATTTTAGTCAAAGAGAAAAGAAAAATGAAGGCAGAGGACCTGACTATAAAGCAACACCAACATGGCTGTGATAAAGTTAAGGAGTAGAGAAAGACATGAGTCACATGGGCAGCTTCAATGTCACGCTGATGAAAAACAATTAAATGTAATTCAGCTAGAGTTTTTTCATAGATCATAAAATGAGCATTTCCCATTCAGAACATCTGGGATAGTACAAAAGTAACAAGTTACCTGACTGACAATGAAATGTCAGTGGGTTATATTTCCTGTTTGATGGCTCTCACTTCAAAAGTGAAGCTTTATATTTCCTCATTAATAACATCTCAGTACACCAAATACTCCAGATATCAGGATGTCAAATGAAAAATTGTGCTAATTAACAGGAACACTTTGTCAATCCTCTATCATGGTATTTCAAATGACATACTCTATAAAGCAGTCCTGCAAAGAAGAATAAAATATGGCAAGGCTGTAATTCTTTCTGATCTGCAATTGCTAAGCCATTTGGAGAGTAGAAGGACCTACGATGGATCAATATATCTACAACTTTAAAAAGGTTAAAGGGTCAGCAGAAGACCAAACTGTAAAGCTAAGGGAAAAATCAGCAGCATATATCTGGCCACTCTTCCATTCAACAATTTAAAACAAAAATGACAAACCCATATAATCACTGTATAAACTTTGACATACTGTATTCTAATGAAGTGAGGTTTTTAATCTTGTGGTCTTTATATATGCTTCACATCTTCATGTTTACAACAGCTTTTGTTTACATATACAGCAAACAGACATGCATTTAACATAAAAGGAGTTCCAATATTTGAATACATGTATCTTAATGATGCCTGTATTTGAAATATTCAGATATAAAGAAACAAAATTGCACACACAAAAGCATACTGTCCACCTGTTATTGTCTCTTGCCTTTTCCAAAGTCAGTAATCCCATAAAATTACATTTCAAATACTTCTTGTTACAAACACAAAGTAAACATAAACGACATGGACATAAGGTTATAAGTGGCTTTTTTTATGTATCATGGCAATTCATACTTATATATACTTTATGTTCACTGCAGACTCCAGCTGGTATTGTTTTCACTTTTACAAAAGTAATAGCAAGGCTAACTCAGAAATAATATCGCTTGAAATTTCTCTTGGTGCAGTTATATTTGTTAACGCAATCAGAGCTTTTATGGCATTATATTTTAACCATTTATTTATTCAAACATTTTATACAATCAGATAAGCTTATACAGTTTTCAGTAGAACTAAAAGATAAAGCATGAAGGAGGAGGATATACTTTCTTAATGAGCTCACTATTGTCACTGTTTCTTGCAACCACCCACAGCCTGGAAATGATCATCAGATAAAACATAGAAATTTCAAGCATTTAAATTCTGCTACAACCAGTTCATACAAACATAAATTCCTGGATTCAGCAAGCCCTGCACAGTGTGCAGGACTTGTGCAGGAGCTCCAGCAGGCAATATGTCTGCCATGCGAGCCGTGAATAAGCAGAAGGGACGAGCACGAGTGCTCTTGTACTGGTCCTACACGGACTCAGCTCCTGTATGCAAATTACCCCATTTGCAGGGGAAATCCATGCAAATGAGTTGAATTTGTGATCCAGGAAGCTGGCAGCCAGCCGTGCAGGACTTGTGTAATCTGTAGAAATGTACTCGGTTAGTAACATGACGGCTCCAAATAAAGGATGGATATTATGTTGAAAGCATGCCAATGGACAAATATATGGCCATTGGCATGGAAAACAGTTGCAAAAAAAAAATAAATAAATAACTTTTATTTTTTTAGTCGATTTCAGATGTTTAAGTGTAGGCCAGAGATGCGCAAATGGGATCGGGTGAAAAAAAAAAAAAACTAAAATAAGCATTCTAACCAAAATTGCTATTTTGCCATTATACTCAATGGCAGGCAGAAGACAACATGGCCAGTGAATAGTGGTTGCTAAGGGGGGAAGGCTCAGTGTGGGACCTATAACTATGCATCAGCAGGCAATCCTATGCAAATGAGGGGAATGATACTGAATCCCAGATTTCCCCTCAGTGCTAGTCAGCACCCAACACTGTAAGAGCAGGAACAGCTTGGTGCAAGCCTAGGAGTTAACTGACATCATAGGGTGGTGTGTCAGGCATACTGTAAGCGGATTGCAGCCCTGTGACTCGGGTTTGCCCTTAGCTTAGCAGAGTTAAGCAAGGGGGTGTGTCTGAGGCTGCCTAGCACTCTTTACTTTGCCTAAGCGGGTGTGTGAGCCATGCAGTGGGTTTTAAACATAAAAAAAGTAAAACAGGAATTGCAGCTCTGTGCACATTTGAGCACTGTGTTTGTGTGCGCGTCCCTGGGCTTAAACATGAAGGGAAGACAGCATTAGGGAGGTAAACTAGGAGAACTAGCATAGCTGGCAGGTGAAATGTATCGAATCAGACAATTACACAGGCAGCAGACCAACCCAGCCCAGAACACTACTATAAACTATGCAAAGACCTTTCCCTCTGTTTTTCCCCACATACTCTACACCACCGGTGTATACAAGCAGCAAAATTTTAACAAACAAAAACAACAAAATTATAGGGGCTGCAATAGGCATCATACATCAACATGTGGAAGAGGCTGAGGGTGGTGAGGATGAGAATGCTGTTGACCAACCCACAGTGATGAGACGGAGAAGAGTGTACAGACCCAGGGTATCCTACCAGGGGCTACATGAGCTGGAGATAGTGGAGTGCTATAGGGTGGGCAAGGACCTCCTACAGCAAATTGTTGAGCTGTGCCGGCCACACCTGACACAGAACTAACAGAGGGGAACCCATTCCAGTGGATACCAAGGTATGTGTAGGCCTAAGAATACTAGCTACAGGTACCTTCCAAAAGCCAATTGGGGATATCATGGAGATTTCACAGGCACTGCAGGAAATGTGCTGGGCCACATGTGTGTCCAAATGACACACACATGACAGTCAGGGAGGTTCACATACCCAACAACAGTCTCAGCCAGCAGGACAGGTGTAGATAAACACAAACAAAGGCTGTGCTAAGGCCTCTGAATGATGGCTATGGGTAACCCTTCACCCCCAAATTACACAGAAAGACTACAGCAGGTCAGGCAGTGGGATGTTAGTTTTGAAGGGTAGGAAGTCAGAAACTGATAAGATGGTTAATCAAACCTAAGAGCTGTAGTACACTGATATGCCTCTAGTCAGCATGATAGGTTAGAATACAGAATGAAATGGAGTACCTGACATACCAGTACAGTCATAGCAAATGTGTACAAGTGTCAGGTGTGCCCCCCCAATCCTATGTAGAAATGTAGAAACAGTCAGGTGTGCTCCCCCCAATTCTGTGTAGAAATGTAGAAACAGTCAGGTGCCCCCCTCCAATCCGATGTAGACATGTAGTAACATGTATGTGTAGGTATAATACCAGTGGAGCACAGAAGACCTGAGGTGGCCAAGGTAGCAGGATAGATTGTAGCATTTGTACAATATGCAGGTATGCATGTGTTAGGTTGGTGTGTGTTTCATATTGTATGAGAGAGGTCAGAATGTACGCATGTTGAGGTGTGACCTGGTGACCATTGCCCACTACTGCCAATGACAGGGCCAAGTCCTCACAACTCCAGTGCCAAAGACAATGTTCCCCAGTATAATACATGATAGCAGTAAGCCCTTGTAAATGCATGGTGGTAATATGTGTCACCATCTGAAAGATGGACATGGCATGACAGTTCGGGCTAGATATACAAGCAGTATACAGAGAAAAGTACCCCAGACATACAGTATATAATGTGTAACCATGAAATGGACACACCTTTGGAATTGTACATACAGGTATGCATCACATTATCTGGGCTTGTAGTAGGGAATACTGATATTGTCTGGCCAAACACTTGCAGATCACAAAGGTGATAGGACTGATGTACTGGGAAATGACTGATGTCCCTGCACAAGCCAGCATAACTGGAATGCCCCGTGCATATCTGTGACTCACACACATAGCACACATGCACCCAGCTCACCCAAACACCACCCACAGGTACCTCTGGTCTTATCCTTGCTGTTGGGAATGGGTACAATATGACCCCCACCTGTGTATGGCAATAGCAAAAGAATGCAGCATGCAATGCAGGTGTCCCATGCAGGTGTGTCCCTAGCTGTAAGCAGCACCCTGCCAGCTACCACACCACCTGATCAATACTGATAGAAAGTATTGGCATGAACACCTAACACACCTACCCTGTCACCCCAGGGGAATATACTGTATGGCAGTCTGGGATTGTAGGACTGACAGAATGCAATGGCCTGCTACAGCTGGCCTGCATCACCACCAAATGGCCTACAGGCCTCTGCCAAAGGCCTGCGTCTCACCCATACTGCTCTTTTTTTAATTTCTCCAAGTCTTTTGGGTTTCTAATACCATGATGGGAATAGACCCCATTCCTAAGTCAAAGTACGATTAAAGTTCATGAAATTAGTATTGTCTCACTCTTTGATGTTAGCCAAAAGTGCTCTTCGCAACACCCGCAATGTGCCCAGTAATGACTCCTTGTGTAATTCGTACGGTGTTACATGAATTGGTAACATATCTAAATATGATTGTAAATTCTTTTTTATAAGACCAGTTGCTCCTACTACTATTGGAACTGTCTGGGTATCTTTCTTCCACATGGCTCTCATTTCTGCCTGCAGATAGAGGTATTTTATGACTTTGTGTCTGTACGCAAGACACTGTAGTCACTAGGTGTGGCAATTTCAATGATCAATGCTACTTTTGTCTTCTTTTCTTGGACCACTATATCCGGTTTTCTAGCATCTATCTTTTGGACTGTTGGTATTGGGTGATCCCATGTGATATAGACTTCATCATTTTCTATGATTGTCTGTAGCCATGTTTCCAGTGTTTTTCAGCCACTTCGATACCATAATGTTTGCACAATCTCCAGTGTAACAATCTCGCCACATTATTATGCCTTTCAGTATGCAGTCCCTCTGCCATTAGAGTCACACCCAGCAATAAGGTGTGTGACTGTTTCCACTTCATTTCCACAAAACCTACATATGTCTGTTTCTCCCACATGTTCAATGGACTTAGTAAACCACCATGTACGCAGCCCACTATCTTGGGCTGCCAATATTAACCGTTCATCTCTTGATGTAAATTCACCTCTCCTTAACCTTTCCTACGTTCATTCTTGATCAATGTCAGGCTCTTCCAGAAGTTTTCTATACTTGCAACTATATTTATGTTTTTTCCACATTTCTTGCCTTCTCTCCTGGTCCTTCACCTTATATTCTTTCTTTTGTTTTTTAGCACATTCAGTTGCTGCCTGGTTTTTATCTACTTCTAGCTTGATTTCCATTCCTGCTTGATGTCGGTATGCGTCTGCTAAATCAAGCAGAGATGTCATCTTAGATTTATTCTCCTCATGTTTCAGAACTTTCACCACATTTGGATCTTGTGAGGTTAGTAGATATGTGTGGAGTCCCACAATTGCAGATCTATACATGTAATCAATTTCAAGGAGGTCCATCCCATCTTCAGAAAGGGGAATATATAATCTTGGTATACACTGATTTTTATAAATCATTTGGTGAGCATGAAGCATCCTTCTTGTTTTAATATCCAATCTATCCAACACTTTTTGGGGCCAGTCAGTCACTCCAAAACTATAAGTTAGGACAGGAAGAGCAAAGTGATGTATAGCTTGGATCTTGTTCCTAGGTGTCAATGCTGTTTTTAGGATTAATTTAAGTCTTCTAAAGTACTCCTTGCTAAGCTTTATTCACATTTGTTCATGCTTTATTACTGATCCTTCATCAATTCCCAAGTATTTATAGACCCTCCCCTTGCTCAAGTTCCTTTATATCACATTCTTGTCCCAAACTAATGTTTTCCTGGTGCTGCAATTTTCCTTTTTTAAAGGTTGCTTTTGCACATTTATCAAGACCAAATGACATTCCAATATCATCTGAAAATGTTTTGACAACCTGCAGGTATGCTTTCAGTTCTTCATCTGATGAGCTATACAGTTTTAAATCATAGACAAAGAGAAGATGAGAAATCATTAGACTTTGTTGTTTTCTAGAAGCCAAATTATAGCCATGACTTCAGCTGTTAAGTAAACAGCTTAATGGATTAATGGTAAGGCAAAATAGCAACGGCGACAGGGAGTCACCCTGGAATATCCCCCTTTGTATTTTTATCCCTGGGATAATAATTTGTCCTTTATCTTGGCTTAATTGCAAAGTGGTCTGCCACTGCTTCATGGTTACTGTAATGTAATCAGTCAGTCTAGGATGTACCTTATGCATTTTTAAGCACTCTTTTATCCATGAATGTGGGATACTATCAAATGCTTTTTTATAATCAATCTATGCCATACTTAGATTCTTTCCTTTCTTACAGTTCTCCACTATAACTTTATTTAACAACAAATGAGCCTTTGTTCCATATGACTTTCTTTTATTGCCCTTTTGTTCTACTGCCATAGTTGAGTTTTCTTCTAAATGACTATAAACTCTGTCGGCGTCAATCCCCGTGTATAGTTTATATGTCGTTGGAAGACAAGTTATTGGTCTATAATTTTTAGGGTAGCTTGCAGGTTCAAGCAGCTGCTAAAGGCCTGTGTCTCAACCACACTGCCAATGTATGTTATGTCATGGACATCCAAATAACAACATGGCACACTCCACATAAGCCATATGCAAGGCCATGTGGCCAAACCACAGTGACATGTCCACCATGTCCCACTGCATGAACTGTGGACCAACACCAGAACACAGCTGTGATGAGGTGATAACTATAGGGAAAGTATCAGAGAATGTATGCATAATGTATGGAAGTGGATAGAATAATGGAGGTGGGGGATGGGAGCATGGGCAGCATAGAATGTGCAAAGTCTGACACACAGCTGTGTGTACATACTATCCCTGGCTTTAAACACAAACACGGGCAGCTACAAACCTGCCTGTATACCACAATAGGTGTAATGGCCTGACTTATGATCATTCCTGCTTCTGGATAACCTGTGTGAATCTGTACAGCTGTGAGGTATTGCCACAGCAAGATAAGGCTATACTGTCACGTTGATGGATGTACAAGTATGGGATCCTCTGCCATCACTGTAGCAATGTGCTGAACTGGATACACAGACCCAGCAGCAAGTGTCTGCAGCTCACCCTCCAGAATGGCATAACATTCCATGAATATGTAGGCATTTGACCACACAATACTGGACACAGCTGCCTTCACCCTGTGTCCCCAGGACATCACTGCTAGCAAAATGTCCACCTGACAGCACTTGAGGACATAAAACATCACAGTGTATAACAGTGCACATGTCTGAATATCTCTGCTGACACCAGTACCATGTAGCAGAAGCAGCACAGACACAATCACCTAGAGTACACACTATCCCTTGCACAGTTTGACCCCATATTGCCAACTGATTTACAGATATTCTGCAGACACAGTTTGCTAGCTGTAGGTGTAGAACACAATGGTCTGTACTGGAGTACAAACTACCTGGAATGGATCCACACATTTAATACAGAAGGGCATACTGGGCATGCTCACACACTTAGGGAAATGAAGACAATGTCAGACAACAGCATACTGAAAGGTCATACTGGGCATGCTCACACACTTAAACAAATGAAGGCCATGTCTGCGAACAACAGTGGACCATACATATCTGTCAGTTGCAGATGTTAGTGCATACACTCCTCAGTATGCACCAGTCATGCTTTGCACACACATTGGATAGGGATACACACATATATCCAAGGACAACACACTATAATATGCCAAAAGTACACATACATAAATGTGTGGAAGAGAGTGACCGTGACAAAGAGCATTTCATCATGAGGCCTGTCCCACCCAGCACACAGCCAAATGGCTACAACCACATGATGTGTAAATGTCACTCACTGTAGAAATTAGCCACTGGTATCCCTTAGCATTAAAGACTCTGTGGTGCAAGTGCTAGCTGTGCAACATGACTATACAAGGCAGTAGTCATCTAGCAGTTGTATACATGTACCTGTGGAATATAAACCTGTGTGTGCTTGAGTGTGGTATGTCTACCTCAAGATGAATGGGTCATGGCCCATGCACACACACTGCCCTCCCTATAGCCTACTATGACAAGCCTGCTGATGTCATTCACTTTGAAATACACCTTTTGGGAAAAAAAGCAACCCAGTAATCTCTGTGGCACAGCCTATAACTGCATAATGCTGTAGTGTAATAAGATAGTTAGGTAGGAGTTCTAATTCTAGACATGGCAGCTCTGTGTGTGTCTCTGTCTGTGCAGGAAGCAGTGCTTTTTAGGCTAGCCACACTCACTACATTTTAAATGCCTTACTTTGGCAAGCCTGCTGATGTCATTCAATTTGAAATACACCTTTGAGAAAGGAGTAGCCCAGTAATCTCTGTGGTGTGTCCTATAACTACATAATGCTCTAGTATGATAAAGTATTTAGGTAGGAGTTCTAATCCCTAACATGGCAACTGTGTGTGTTTGTGTGTCTCTGAATGTGTAAGGAGCAATGCTTTTTAGGCTAGTCACTTCACTACATTTCAAATGCCCTAATTTGCATGCCTGTTGATGTCATTCACTTTGAAATACAAATTTTGGAAAGGAGTAGTCCAGTAATCTCTGTGGTGCATCCTATAACTGTGTAATGCTGTAGTGTGATAAACTAGATAGGTAGGATCTCAAATCCCAGACATGGCAAGTGTGGGTGTTTGTGTGTGTGTTTCTTTGTCTGTGTGGCTTGCAATGCTTTTGAGGCCATTCACAGTCACTACAACCTCCATTGACCTACTTTGGTAAGCCTACTGATGTCATTCACAGTGAAATACACCTCTGGGGAAAAAGTACATCAATAATCTCCATAGGGTGTCCTATAACAGCGAAATGTTGTAGTATGATATAGTAGTTTGGTAGGGGTTCTATTGCCAGACATAGCAAGTGTGGATGTTTGTGTGTGTGTTTCTTTGTCTGTTTAGGGTGAAATGCTCTTCAGGCCATTCACAGTCACTACAACCTCCATTGATCTTCTTTGGCAAGCCTACTGATGTCATTCCCAGTGAAATACACCTTTGGGGAAGGCGTAGCCCGATAATCTCCATGGCGCATCCTATAACTGCGTAATGCTGTAGTGTGATAAACTATTTAAGTAGGACTTCTAACCCCAGATATGGCAAGTGTATATGTGTCTGTGTTTGTCATTAGTACCCTGTGTGGAGGTGGCTGTGAGTGTGTAACAACTGGACGCATTGTGGAGTGGCTTTTGCAAATTTCTTATATGGTGCCCCTATTATATGTCACAATGTCCACCTTACAAGGATAACAGATGTGAAATATCCAACAGACTGGGGTGCCAATCCATACCCCTATATGTGACATCAAGGCCTCGAGAAAAAAGTTAGCAACCCTTGTATTACCAAGAGAACACTCTCAACCCATGTCCCATACACAAACACACTTGCCTAGACAACAACCACTATGTTGGTAGTACCCTGCATATTGCCCACAGATAGCAACCATGGTGTGATTGCAGTGGACTACAGAGGTCATGGCACCCTGTCCATCAGTAGAATCGACATGTGCAAACAGACAGTGCATCTTCACTATGTTCCACACTGGATGCCTGCAACACCTGTGGTGCCATCAAATGTGACCCACAAAAGACATACCATGCCTTAAACACATGCCCTGTATGGACAGATGCCACTGACACCAGGGAATACCTGTATTATGCTATCAATGTAGGTGCAGGGTCAACCTGCTGTCCATTACCAGATCCACCACATGAGGCCAGGACTGGCACATCTGATGATAACAATCTGTGTACACAAGATGGGCCAGACACCCAGGTACAGTTCCACGTCACTGTACATGCATGTGGGATGTGTGCTCATCCCAGACACCATCCATGTCATGGACTAAAGAACACATACATGGACAGCAATGCATAGCAATAGCCACATACAATAGTTATCCAGGTGACTGGATGGTGAATACAATGCCCACATGTGTGGGCCAATCCAGACACTACACCCCTGATACACACTGCAGACCATTGTCATGTGGCCTGATGCCAAGGTATACCCTTCACCTAGCCTTGTATAGCCTTCTTGCACAGTCAGCCACTACACACCTGTGAAGCAATGCACCCATGCATGTCAGTACTGGCACCCTGTGTCTGTGTGTGTGGTGTATCATTCTTTCGACCACATTCACACTCCCTACAACTCCCACTGGCATACTGAAGCATGCTGTCTGATGTCAGACACCTTCACATATCCTTTGCTCTTATAACCTCTGGATAACCCCTGTGGTGCATGTGAAACCTGCGCATTACTGTATTGTGGCAAATTAACTAGTTAGGAAGTGTATTCCTGACCCTGCCAAGTGTGTCAATGTGTGTGAGTCCCTGAGAGAGTGTGGCTGTGTTGACGCTGACACCTTTTCATGTGGACAGGCCCATGTACTACACCTACCATATGGCTACCATATCACTGTTGCAGATGTCACTCACCATCACATATACGTTTGGACAGCTCCTCAACATGTAAGCTATGTGGTGCATGCATATGACATGCGATAGCAATACATAGTTAGTCAGGGCTTTGAAACCCTGTACTGGTAGATGTGTGACACAAAAAGGCTTAGGTTTTACACTCCCACCCCCTACCTGACTTACTTTGTCTCTGTCTGTCTCTCTCACTCCCTCTCTGGTGGATGTGGAGAACTACACCTGCTTTGCTTAGACAGCAGCTTGTGTTTTGTAAGTGATGCTCATGATCATCTGGTGGCCTCTGCACAAATTGTAGTCCTCATCTGGCTGACTGCATGTGGAACAGCTGTGGTAACATTCACATAGCCAATTGCATGGAAACACACTCCAATATCTAGGAACATCATGTTGGTGTTGGGCCTTTTCATTCACTGTGAGCAGGACCTAGATCTGGTGTTTGGCAAACAGCATCACAAATGGATTTGGGATTTACCTCTAACAACATACACTGTGGAGGGGGATGTGCCTGACATGACTACAGAATGTAAGTGTTGCTATTTTGCATTTGGAGTAATGTCAGTTTAACAGGGTGTGAGTGGATATGGCTGGTCTACATGTTTTAATACTTGTCATGACAGTGCTATGCTTTTGAGGAAACTCCCATCTGTAGGGTCTCTACAGACTGGGCAGTGTGTGGAGCCTTTTCTTTCTTGTGTTACTCACAGGACACCTATCTGAGAACTGCAGAAGTATAGTGTAAGGATTGCAGTCAGTACACGGTGACAGCCATGAGAGTTGCTGACTTCATGTCCCTCATAGGACATATGTCACAAAAAGCCCTGGTATGACAGTAAATGTATGAGGTTATCACAGCAACATGCCAATATTGGGGCAGTGTTCATAGCTCCATCCTCAAATCTGTCAACCTTTGTACATATGTCATGCAGTAAGAGGTGCATATGTCCTGTACACCATTATTTACTGACATCATACCTGATAAGCCAGTCAGATATCAGACTGCTAGACATGTTATGTATAGTAGGGGTTGTTTCTGAGGACATAGCTTGGCCATTCTGTGGTTGTGTGTAAAGTACTGGGGTCTGTGTACTTAGGGTGACTGTCGACAGTATGTGTATTGTGCATACGTACTTTGGGCTGTGCAAGATTGTGGTAGATGCTATTGTTGTCGGTCCTGTTCTATCTGATGTTACATGCTGCTCCAGTGTATGTTACCCTATTGACCCACATGTCTGTAGGGCCAGACACATACATGTCCCATACCACAGACAGCCATTGGACCACACAGTGCCGTGACCCAATGTATGTAGAGTCAGTGTGTGAGTGGCATATATGAGGATGGTGTTTATCAGACAGTCCATATAGTGTCATATTAAGCTTGTGTACCATATGTGGCTGTGGCTGTGTTTACACTGGTTGTGGGTATGCACTATCACACAGGTGTCTGTTACTCTGTGCTGTGACATGCGTGTAGAGCCCGCTATAATTGCAGGTACATGTGTATTCCCACATACAAAATATAGTCCAGTGTTGTGGCTGTTTGCCTGTAGTTTGCACAGTGCTTTGTGACATGCCTAGCAGCCTAGTGTAATTACCCAGTATGCTTATATGTCCAGTTATTTGTAAGACATACTGCTGCCAGGCCACCATAACTGTTGTGTATTTCTGACAAAGCAGTAGGACTCTGTACAGATCTATCTCACTAAGTACTGGGTAGTATGTGGCCATGTGACCCCTGCACCACCAGGTATTATGTGTCAGGACAGACTGGCGTGTGTGCATGCATAAACTGTGTGGGCATATGCAGTCCAGTATTTACGTGATATACCCATGTACATGGCTATTAACATCCACATTGGGAGGCGTGGTCCACATGTCTTGCATGAAGGGGATATGTGTACACCTCTGGACTGACCACAGAGTGCCAGACTGTCCACATATATTGGTCATATCTCTGCTGTAGTCCACAGGATCATTACTGTGATAGCAGTGGTACTGTACTATGATGTCCTTAGGATGTCTGTCAGTAGCCATTGGTGCACATGTCAAAAGCAGATGTGACCTCCCACACAAAACATGTCTGTTAAGACAACCCATATTACAGTAACAGCAGTCAACATATATACCTGCAATGCATACATGACATCCCCTTGCACTAAGAGGTTGGGAATATTGGGGCTAATGTAGGACTTCACTCCATGTTCTGGACATATGGTGAACATATATGTATATATTTATATTTATCCATATATCTATATACATATATACATATATACATATCGACATACATAGATGGATATATATATATATATATATATAAATATATATATATATATATATATGTATATATATATATATATATATATATATATATATATATACATATACATATATACATACACACACATATATATATATATATATAAATATATATATATATGTATATATATATATATATATATATATAAATATATATATATATATATATATATATATATATATTTATATATATATATATATATATATATATATATACACACACACACACACACACACACACACACAGACGCACACACACACGCACACACCAATATATGCCTACACATATACAGATATAGATACATATGCACATATACTTATGGATATCTACATATATATTGACAGTAATAGGTATATCTGAATAGATATGTATGCACATATTGTTATAGATATCTACATATATATCAACATAAATACTAAGAAAGGCTCACCCAGACTTTGCTACACTTTGTTGTGAAGGAAAGGTTAGTTTGCTTTTTATTTGTTGTATTTTGTATTACTTTATTGCCATTTTATATTTTGAATAATGTGATTTGTTTTCTTTACCTTGTGTTTTACTTGTAGTCTGCATTTAACTGCATATTAAAACTTCAAAAGAGACCACAGCTCTGTCTCCTGTGAGTCAGGCAGAATTTTTTTCCCACCCGCCCACTCTGTTACTATTCTGTTCTTAAATACCACTGTCTTTCTAGTTGCCTGCCTCTTATGTTAATTTGACCATATATCTCATTTCCTCTCTGCTTTCACTGGCTTGTGTGAGTAAGCACAAAATTATCATTTTGTGAAATCACTCCCCTTCAACTATTTAAATTTATTGGCCATCCTACTGTATTCCATAGTACCAGAATACAAAAGTGACCACCCCCTTTCAATCTATCTTGCTGTTTTAAAAATAGTGACTCCCTACTAAAACGTAATTTTTTAGACAGGTAAAACTTAAGTTACCTACTTTCACATCTAACTTCCCTAGTGCACACTGCAGTGTTTAGGATAAACATTTTTTTTATCTTACCTTTAAGCAACCCTGTGACTAGCATTTGCTCTAATACCTGCTGGAAAGTACTAGGAAGCCTTAAACTGATACAAGCACTCAACTCTCCTTGTTAATAACTACAAAATGAACTGGCACCTCACCTAAGTGTCATGTTTAATCATAGCTTCACCTCAGGCTTTGTGCCTACTGAGTGGTGTATAGCTACAGTTATCCCTCTCCACAAGGAGGGATCCACCTTGGATCCTGGGAACTACCGCCTCATCAGTCTGATGAGCCTGATCTGCAAGGTCATGGAGCATATTATCATGGAACATATGAGCAAAGACAATGGCAACCTTAAAACACTGGACCCCACCCAGTTTGGGTTCATGAAGGTCCGATCTTGCTGCCTGAACCTGATTGATTTCTTTGAATCAGTCTTCAGAGCAGTGAACTAGGGTAAGATGGTCCACACATCCTATCTGGACCTCGCCAAGGCCTTTGACACCATCCCCCACTCTGGAATCATAGATAAACTTACTAAGCTGGGCATTAATCCCTACATCACTTGATGGGTTGCCAACTGGCTTACTGACAGAACCCACACTGTAAAAGTAGCTGACTCCAAATACAGCTCCAGACAAGTGACAAGTGGAGTACCTCAGGGTTCAGTCCTGGGACCACTCTTGTTTGGCATCTACTTCTATGAAGTACAGGCCCATACTAAGGGACTTTGGCTAACAAATTTTGCAGATGACTGCAAACTGGGAGCCATTATTGAATCTCCAAATGATGTGGATACTCTACAAAAGGGCCTTACAGAAACAGATGCTTGATGCCAGAGCCATGGGCTCAAGCTCAATGCCAAGAAATGTATAGTTATCCCCTTTGGGAAAAAACATGTACCCGTGAATTACCTCATAGGTGGCAGTACACTAAACACCAAAAGTGTGATAAGAGACTTAGGGACACTGGTGGACAGTGGTCTCACCCTCGATAACCACATCGCCACAACAGTCAGGAACTCCTTCTATGTGGCACACCTCATCACTAAGGGCTTTTCATCCAGAAAAAAGGAGGTCATTGTCCCATTGTACTCATCCCTCATTAGGCCCATTATAGAATACAATGCCCCATTTGGTATGTACCTCTCAAGACACCTGCAACAACTGGAAAGGCCACAGAAATACCTCACTAAAAGAATCAGAGGCCTAAAGCAGATGCCTTATGCTGACCGCCTTAAAAATCCCCAGCTATACTCTGTCACATATCATCTACTCAGAGGGGATCTCTGCTTAACATACAAGGCCATGTCAAACCCAGAGCTGTTGGACATGCTACACTTAAATAAATCCCAATCCCTCAGAGCCACATGCTCCAGGGATCTAAACCTTGTCATCACAATAAACAAAACATGCTGGAGGGATAGATTCCTGACCCAGACACTCCCCAGACTCTGGAAGAGACTGCCAATACATGTCAACCAGAGCGCCTCTCTGACCTTCTTCAAAAGGAACCTTGACGATTGGATGGTAGAAAGAAAATTAATTCCGGGGATCACGTCAGTCACCCTGCTAGACAGGGGTCCTGGAAGTAAATAGTGTGGGAAGAAATAGCCAGGGAACTGTTATGGCTAGGCGTGTATATGCCCTAGGGCCAATAGCCTAGTACTAACCTATGAATCTATGAACCTAATAGGTATATCTGTACACATAGGATGTGCACACATATATATCTATATATACATATATATATATATATATATATATATATATATCTATATATACATATATATATACACAAAGAGATCTACACATGGCCATATATATGATGCGCTATACAGATGTGTAGACAGACATATGTATGAATATACATGTAGACATATATCAACATGTATGAATATACATGTAGACATATATCAACATATGTATATATCCATATTCCTGTCATCTGTAAACATCACGGTTGTGCATACCTTCCCAGATGTATCTCACCATATGTATCTGATATGTTTACATTATGATATAACAGCATATTTGATGCAAAAGTAAAATCAATAGCAAGTACTACACAATTGTAGAAGTAAAAGCAATTGTTCAATACTAATCAATATGTGTATTGACAGATATATTGGAAAAAGAACTGTTTTCACAGTGGTCATGGCATAGTGGTTAACTGTTGTGTCTATAGTGTACAGGGTCCTGGGTTCAAGTCCCGCAACGGCTGTTTATTTTGTTGCTGGGAAGATCAAGGGCTGTCAGATACAGAGTGGTTAAGGCAGTTTTGATCAGCTTTAAGCAGGTTTGTGCGATGATAATTGGTGCTAACGTACGGTTAAATGTATGTATGCCTACACCATGTGGGTTTCGCTTACCAGTGCGCTAATCTGTTTAGCTGTTATATTGGAGTTATCATTACAGCAGCAAGGGGTGTGAGTGTTTGGGACACATAAGAATATGAGACCTTTACAGCACTGTTATCCATGTGAATGTGTTACATACAGGGGTAGTATTCCAGGGTACATGTTGTCACACTGGCATGCAGTGTATCATGGTGCCACTACTGTTAACAGTGCTTTCCCAGGCGAGAGTAGAGTGCTAAATGTAGTACTGACAACAAGCACACCTGCAGGCATAGCTGTACTCTAAGGCTTCCCTGTTGTGTTCCTGTTGTGTGAGCTGTGTCACAGTATATATCCCCTACTGGATAATGAACCGACATGCGGAATGTAACTGTAGACTGCCATCTGTACAGCACATGTTAGTGAGGGCTTCCAACATGTAGTTATGGCATACATATTGTTGTCAAATGTCTGTCTGTTGACACATTCATCCTACTGCATAGCTACATGCCAAGCTGATGACTGTCAGTCCCTGTACAGATGTGCAGATGGTAGGTATCCAGCTGGGATATGAACAGGCAACCTATGGTTGATTGACACTGACATGTCTGCCCAGCTGTGTAATAACTGGCACATGTAGGAGACAACACCCTGTACGCACCACATGCCATGGGTACCTCCACTACACTACCACAGTCAACAGAACATGCTTGGGTACAGGTCTCCATCACAGACAGTAACCATGTGTTGTAATACATGTTGCATACATGTCAAATGGATCACCTCAGTGGCCATGTGCAGGAGGCACCCTGAGGCTTGGCTGATGCATGTCACTCTCATCCTGAGGGACACCATAGCGGTGTCTATCGATAGATTGCCTGTTGTCACATGGCAGGTGGCGGGATACCACTGTAAACACACCCCCTACACAACCCATCTCTCCATGGACAACAGCCAGGTACACAGCTATGACCACCTACAGAGATGAACCCTAGTACTCACACATGTGTACATGTGCATTACCGAGGATAGCAGTGTCTGTGTGTTAGTACACCTGTACTTGGGAAATCCATGAGGGCCATTACAAACATCACAATACCCATTTCCATAGTCAGTTGTGGCTGCTGCTCTATCGGACATTACATGTACCCTGGTATGCTCCTCTCCCTACTGGCTACATGAGCCTTGCAGTGCCAGCACAACAGTGTTGTACAAATGGGTCGATAGGTATGGGATACCCATTGAGTTCTGGCAAGTGTGTGTATGTGTGCATGTCTTTATATCTGTAGGATACAGCATTCCGAGGCCACATACTCCTATTACAATACACATTGCCACACAGTAGTATAGATAGTGTTGTTGCTGCCCAGAGGTGAGGCACAACAATGCAACACCCTACTATGCCTGTGGTATGTGCATTAGATGCATATCCCTGTAGTACCATTGTTGGGGTATACAATGGGCTGTATCCCCCTGCAGTGCTGAGGCTGGTACTGCCACTACAGGAGCACCTTGGTGTCCTAGCATGTCCACGTTGACCGCAAGCTGTTGGTGTTGCTGGCCTACGTCCATGCGGCCATCACCGCACTCCCACCACATGTTCAAGCACAGACAAACCATGGTCGATGAGGCCCATCATCTCATCAAACCTTCTATCCATGACCGCAGGATGAGCACGGAAGGCACCAGACAGTTCATGGAAGTTGTCACTTGCAGATGTAAGAGCAGCCCTCTGCAGCCTCAGGCCCTGTCTGGTGTACAGTTCCATATGTGCCTGCACCCCCATGACAGCCTGAAACATGGGCTTGGTGGTACCAGTTGTGGCGCGTCTGTCAGGGGCATGATGACCAGCGGCCCTACCACAAGCACCCTGGGACATCTGCCTATGTGGTGCCCTGCCAGACATCCGGCTGTGCTTGCTATGACCAGACACAGTAGGCATGGATACCTCACTCTCCTGTGCACTGCCACTAACTGCCAGCTGTCCCTCCGCTATGGCCACTGGTGATGGGGTATGTATAGGCACTGAAACTGTGTGCGGGGTTGGGGTAGCTAAGAGAGGGATGTCAAATGATGGCGCTGTTTCGGCCCCTGACAACCCCATCTGTGCCTCAAGAGCACTATCATCATCTTTGGTTTCTGTATGGATACCAACTTCAGATTGCATGCAGGATGGACCCTGACTCACCTTGCCACCTGTGGGGGAAAATAAGAAATGCATTTTAAGACCTGTACAGCATTGCATAACAGTACATACACACACACACACACACACACACACACACACACACACACACACACACACACACACACACAAACACACAAACCACCTCAATACCTACCTGTCTGTGAATTTACAGACAGTCCTGCGTTTATTCGCATGCGTTCCCCATCCTGCATCACACTTGGTAACATTCACTCATTAATACCACTCATTAACGTATCATTCTTCTAAATGCCTATACAAGTGATCACAACACAAGGTCTGTTACTTCATTACCTCCTTGACCTGAGTGGAGTGGTTTTACATGGCCTCACTGCTGTCATTCAGTGTTTACCCTGTGTATGTCTGGACATTCTGAGTATGGCCCTTATATGTGAGGGGCTACTACGTTCACTTCGAATGTCACACACTGGAGTGTCATGTGTAAGTATTGCTCAGTACATGCCAGATATGCTGCTCAATCAACCTATCATGTGACAACTGTAATATATGAATACACTACCTGGTGTTGTCTAGTAATTCCCCAATGCATCTGTAGTGCTGCATATGTGGGTTGTCATTCACTTCTCTGCTGAATGCGATATTAAGGATATACCTGGTGTCTACTTTCCCTCCCAATGCATGTTCCATGCTACAGACTTTATTATACTACCAGCTGTCCTGTGATTACGTATCAGACAAGTATTCCTGGTGTGTCATGTGCCAGTCCATGTCCATGTACTGCACAATCCCAAAGGGAAGTACTGCCGTATGAAAACCCCACAATCACACATGTGCATACATGGACACACACACACACATGCACACACACATCCTACATGCATCAACCTCCCTCCACTTCACCATTGTGACCCTACAGACAAAATAACCACACACACACACACACACACACACACACACACACACACACACACACACACACACACACAAATACAGGTGAGGTTGCATAAAGATAGTACACACAGTCTTTATATTACCCATCTGTCAACATGCATAACATATGGTACACAACAGCATGCAATGCAGCTATAGTCAATCCATACTAGCAACAGTATACATGTGTGTGATGCATGGGCTGTGTTAGTAGGTGATGCCCCTTCCCCTGGATACCACTGCATCCATGTAACAGTATTGCTGTGCACCTGTTTTACACCCTGCTATGTACTGTGTACCAAACCTCACAGGTGTACAACCCATTGCTGAATGTGTAGTACTGTGTCAATTATGTCAGCTCTAATGCTCACAGCCCCTATGTTTTTCAGCAACACATACCTGGGATGCTATGTGGACAGATGTCATTTGTGAATGCCTGATGTCTGGTTTACAGATCTCAACATCAGCGGACCATGTATGACCAATCCAGTACTATTACACTGACAGCCGTCAGACAATACCATGGCTATGGGGAGTGTACACACCCTTATTGATATAACGCACCCTTCGTTGATCTGCTATGGGACCACATCACCGCATATATTAACAGTACATGAGCCTGATATGTGACATATGTCCTGTACATTCACATGCAGTGTCTGCGAAATGTGTTAGGTGTATGGATGCTGACCACGATGCATGCACTCCATGTGTGAATATGTGTGCACACCCTTATCATGACAGTTTGTGGCACCTATTGTTATGTGTACTACAGCAGTTACTATTCCTGGCAGAGGTCTACTATCATGGGCCATCTGCATTTGCCAGTGTATGGTCTGTCTGTCCTACACATGCCCCCCAAATCTGCATGATTGCAAGGTCTACTCATGTACACATCTCTTGGTGTTCACACACTGCTATCACTATTGCTGTGGGGGTAGGGTTATGTCTGCCACAGTTCCTGAACCTGACTGTGTGCAGATACAGCCATTCTTAGCATCCTTAGGATCCCTGCTGCAGTGCACTGGTGTGTCATGCTGAAATGCCATCCCCGCCATCAGCCTTTTTGCAGATGCTTGACAATTATGGCCTACACATGTGTGTCAGTTTGCAGTGTCCCATACACTGAACACCACATGTTACAGCCTAGTCTCAACTAATAATGTGGATCACAGCAATACGTTATGCCATAGTGCACATCTGTAACAGTTGCCATTGTAATACTGGCATTTACAATGTTGTTGCATGGTATAAGGGTGATGTTTCACACATGTCCCTACTGTAGGCCATGTGTCCCACCATTATGTTAATCCCTGAGGGCACATTTTGCAATGACAGGATGTTAGTTATCTTGCAGGTGTCTGACATACTCTTCCGATACTCCATCATGGTCACTACTGTGATGCAGTGCATTTAACAGCAACAATATGTGAACATGTACAGCATACATTCTGGTTAGGTGTGTTAGATGTGTGCATGGAGTATACCATAGCCATTACATGCCCAGTGTATTGGCAAGCATCAACATAAACCATACTCACCAGCTACAGGCTGCTGCCTTGGTGGTATACTGGAGGGACCTAAATAAGACTGTGAGAGATGCAAAATCAGTGGCCACACCTGTGGCATGGCTACAGGGTGGGTGCAGCATTACAGTACATCAGCAGAACAAGTCCACAATACTACCATTTATGCACATCTGTTTTTTACTACTATGCAGCAACAAACTACATATATGACATGTCAGACATGCATGATCTACCCGTACAGATGAAGATGCATAAGAAAAAGTGGTCTACTGATGTGCCCTGTGGCCTAACCTACACACTCCTCAGCCGGTGTTTGGGTAGCACCCACCTCCACAATGGTGTCTGGCAGTTGTTGGCTGTTCAGATGGGCAGGTGCCACGAGGCTGGCGAGGAGCTCCTCAACACATGCCAGGGGGGATGGATGGCATGACCCCCCCCCATTGCGAAGTGATCCCCCCAGACTGCAACAGCATGCTGACAGGCATTGCAAAGCAGCTCAGAACAATGATGCTGGACCTGCTCATTACTGCGGTTATACAGTCTGACATCATTGACCCTGTGGACTAGGTAATTCCACAGGGTGGTCCACTCCTGCTGCTTATGGGTGGCCTGGCCAAACAGGACGGGGTAGTGCTGAATGAGATAGTTCAGCACTATGTCATTTTCAGCTGCTGAATAAGCAGATAGGCATCCATGTGACATCTCGCCTGAAAGACATAAAGATGGAAACAGATGTGAGCAACTCATACACCAAGGTTACCATAGTTCTTAATACACATCTCTGTCACCCCCCCCCCCATATCATATGCATGCTGTTGGACATGTTCCAGGAATGTATAGACTATTACTACCCACATATGTTCTATAACAGTGACACAATAGCACTTTTAGAGAATATTTGCCAGCAGAACCACCTCTCCAAACTCATCTGGCCATGTCACCAGGCCACATCACATGTGGGACCCACCCTGGAGCCTCCTTATGTACTGGTCCAGCACTACCTTCAGGTAGAACCACTTCAGGGGATGTTGCACCCCCATGTGGGCACATACAGACATGATCCTGTCACCCAAGATCAGGACCATGGGTCTTTTCCATAACAGTCTCCATAGACACATGTGGGATGTGCTACATCACCATAAGGCACTCAGTACACATTCACAGGGTCCACATGCTCCTCCTGCTCAGCCTCCAGGCCAAGTACCTTCAATGCTGTGGGCTGCAGTTGTAAGTAGCAATGGGTGGGTGGCTTGTTCCCATTGTTTCCATATTTGGGTCAATGGGGCTTCCACATAGCAGACCACACACACCATCAGGGTGTTTACCCACCACATGTGTCATATACCACCCCTGTAGGCTGTCCTCTATATCTACCAACCCTGACCACCTCCACAAATATACCTACCATACTTCCCCATATTCCCATTCCCTACTTCACAGACAAGGGCAATGTGGTCCCAACAAGGGGTTCACATGTGACATACCCGTCCATGTTGCACATGCTTCAGCTGTATATATCTGTGTGTATTGCATCATCAGGACATCAGGTTCACATTCACATAACTCCTTCCTGCACAGCTGCACTGTTCTGCCTTGCTACAACACAGACAGGTGCCACATATGGACACAGCCTAATATTAGGGGGATATATATATATACGGCAAGATTGCAGGTAACCCTATTACACACCTATGGCATTTCAGCATGCTACAATATATGTTAACCTAAGTGTCCTCTAAGTGGTGGGCTCTGGAACCCACGTGTGCATCATTATGGTATTACTTCCACCACCAGATACTGGCCACAGTAATATACATCCCTTCCATTACACACCACACACTATATTGGCATACTTCTTGTCAATCGGTGCTGCTCTACACAGTTGATGGGTATGGCCTACAACCCACAGAGACATACTCTAATGCCCATAGCAGTTGTTCAGCTGAAGATCATTACAACAGCAACATCTGATGGCACATGTATATCATTCCACATCATCTACCCCAGTATTATGGACCAGGTACTACAGTTAATTACATGCATATATTCTTCACATAACTGTTGTGGGGATGAGGTCTGTTGTGGATAGTATCCTTGTAGGGGGTATCTTTTTCACTCCTTAGCCTGCTTCCTTTGTTGTCTTTTTTGGTGTTGTTGCAGTTCAGGATCTGTTGTATGTTTTCTGTTTCTTTTCTCTTTCTTTCTCTGCATCTCTCTCTCTCTCTCTCTCTCTCTCTCTCCAGTAAATGGATTGAGTTGCTTGGAATAGATTGCAGCATGGCTTTTGTGGGTGATGCACATGATCAGGTGATGGCCTCTGCACCAATCAGTGTTCTCCACTTCCTACCTGCATGCAGCCAGCTGTGTAGTACTTCCAATTACCACTGTCATGGGAACCCACTACTATAAATCCCTACATCATGTGGGTGTGGTCCCTTTATTTTTTCTGTATGATGGACATCCTTCCTGAGTGTGGGCAGCAGTGTTACAGACAGCAGGTAGCAATACCTGTTACAAAAGGACTTACACACTCAGGCCAGCTAAATATCTATATGAGGTTCCAGAACTACAAACAAAGAGTGTGAGTACTGTTGTTGTATGCATTGTATAGCACCAGTGTTACAGGGTTTCTGTGTACATACTAGTTTAACACGGACTGCAGTCTGTCTGCATAGCTCTCATCCGTGTGCCTGTCCACTTCATGGCCAGAGGTGTGCATGTTATGTTATTCCTGTCCACCACACAGGTCTTGTATCAGATATATCACTGGCAGTGTGTGTGTTGAATGCTATCAGTACATGGCTACATCCATTTGTGTTTCTGACTTCATATTCCTGGCTAAGGGTATGCTGCAGACTATCCTGTAACACCAGCAACTTGCTTAGTGTATGACAGCACTATTTCACATATGGGCCTGTGTTCCAGCCTCTTCACCTACATACCAGGCTTTGTCCATATGACATGCTGTCAGGGGTTGTTATGTAGTGGCCTGTGAGTATGTCATGCTGCAATTCCTGCCATCATTCCACAGTTGTTGTGGCCCCTAAACATATTGTGGGGTTGGGTCCATATATGTGTAGCCTTCATCTGCACAATACAAGTGTGCCCTTATGCAGTTCAGAGGCCAGTGTATGTAACAGTGGTATATGGCCCTGTATGTTAGTCTATGTGGGGGGATACACCATAGCTAACCTAGGCTGTTACAGCATGTGAGGGGTATCAGAGGTAAGCTGCCTTAAGGTATCTGGATGTACATTACCATACAATTCACCTTGGATAAATACAGGCCTACTGCTTCCTGCAATACAGACTGTTTTGTTTGCCGGTGTGATTGTGATGGTTTCAGTTATGCCTTGTTATATAACAGATACATCCCATTGTGACAACTGAGGTCTCTACCCCTTAGGGATTATGTACAGAGTGTAGATAGAGGCTGCTGGACTATACATCTGCATTACTTACTGTTGATTGATTGTTATCCTGTGGCCCAGTCTGTTTTTATTGTTGTACTACGTGAAGGATTTGGCCTGGAAAGCAACATATGTAATGCTTTCCGGAATACTGTATTAATTTAGCTGTTTGACAGTTGCATTAGTCTGTTTATATGTATTTCACAGTCTAAACAGCTATATGACATGGCATATACAACTGTAATAGTACACAAATAAAGCTTTCCCATGTATGCATACCTGTGTGTGGTGTTATATCCTTTGACCTTTCTGTGGGTATATGTTGCAGGCAACAATTGTCTTTTATATGGGTGACTCATACAGTGTCCAATTGGTAAGGTGGCAACTGTAGACATACTGGCTGTTCCGTATGGTATGCACCCCCTACATATGTCTCTTCCTATACATATCTCTGTGTGTGCATGTATAGTTACATAAATATCTATATATATGTGTATGTATATATATATATATATATATATATATATATATATATATATATATTTATGCATCTGCATATATGTGTCTGTGTATATGTATCATAGGAATGTTTATTGCTTACACATTATACATTATATATGGTAGCCAGACTGTACTGCATGATATGTTATTGATACCAGCCTGACATCATACAGGTGGGATGGATTATTGTTAAAATCTTGTGCCCATGTTGTGTCAGGAACTGGTTATGGGATTTGCAACAGTTGGTATTGTATTGCAGGGCAGACATGTTTGGCTGTGGGGGGGTATCAATACGTACAAGACGTATGTTGCTTGTGCCCCCTCACCCCCATTAACAGTGCATGTGGTCATATATGTATTTGTTATGTTCCCTTTTATATCTATAGACATATATCTGTATACACACACACACACACACACACACACACACACACACACACACACACACACACACACACACACACACACACACACACATATATATATATATATATATATATATATATATATATATATATATATATATATATATATATATATATATATATATATATATATATATATATACACATATATGTAGACATATATATGTAGACATATATATCTATAGATATGTATATATCTATTTAGCTATGAATACACACACACACACACACACACACACACACACACACACACACACACACACACACACACACACACACACACACACAAACACACACACAGCTACATGTATAAATACATTTCCTGTACTGTTGAATGACTGTGCTGGATGATATGTTTGTGAAAACATCAGGGTTATGTATAGCTGACATGGTTTAGTGGTAAAGCAATTTGGTTATGGTGTCCAGGATCCTGGGTTCAAGACTTGCAGAGGCTGTTCATTTTGTTGCTGAGAAGAACGAGGACTGTTGGATACAGAGTCATTAAGGCACTTTTAAGCAGTTGTAAGTGGGTTTGCCCAGGTTTGTGCAGAGGTAAGCACTGGTAACTTCTGGTTACAGTTTCTTATACTCAGCTTATAAATTGCTTAACCTCTGTAGGCATTGCTTACCCCCACACAAACATGCTTAAACCCGCTTACTGCTGATTCAAGGTGCTTACTCCTGCTTACCCCCGTGTTAATTTCTTTAAAAGAAATGAAAAAAGGTTGATAGGAAAGTGGTGAAAAGGGGGCACAAAGAGGGAAAGACAGTAGGGAAAATAGCTAGGGAGGTGCAGGAAGGGTGTAGTGAAGGTCCATAGCTGCCCATTTTTTCTACAGCAACAGCTCTGCATATACACTGAATTTGGGGTCAGATTTGGACACTCAAACACATGAGAGAGGGGTGAGGACAACAATAATATGTTGTGAAGCCAATTAGACCAGATTACAGGTGTCCAGTGAACATGTGTGTGAAATGGACAGCTATGTATGGGGCTTGATTTTTTTTTTTTTTGGGTACAGAATGACCTTTGTTTTCAGGCGAGAGTGGGATGTTGGGGAGGGATAGTAGGTATATTTGAAGAGGTAGGTTTGGTAGGTTAACAGACAAGACAAACGAGATGCATACAGGGGTGGTATATGACACATGTGGGGGGTAAACACCTTGATGGGGTGGGGTGTTGGGAAATCGGAAGCCCATAAGTCACCTAGTGGAAACAGTGGGACTCACCACTGCACCTTCACAGCCACCTGTCGGAGAACCAGGCCGACCCTCTAGTCGTGACAGATGGCCCTCGAGCTGGCATAGCAGATCTCCAATCTCCCGGTTGAGCTTGCTATGCACCATGACCCAGACCTGGTGACAGGTGACAGGTTCCTGTCCACGCCCACTTACGGCAGGGGGTTGAGCCCCATCCCCTGAGATGGTTCCACCCAAAGGTGGTGCAGGACCAATGGACGAGGAGGTCCCAGGTTGGGCCCCAGATGTGCTGGTGCCCGGTGCCATGGCCAGCTGAGGTGGGACAGTTGGGTCCGCTGGCACCCGCATTCCCATATGTGCTATGGTGTTTATGTTTTATCAACATATGTGGGTTAGTAATAGTCAGCACATTCCAGTATTAGGTATAACAGCATGCATAGATATTCCCATTAACCCGGACACCAGATATGGAACAGTTATATAGCAAACAGAACACATACAGATATGGGACCACAGTGGTAAGTACAACAGCATGCAGGTACATTGATGGCACCGTGCCACCAATGTGGGAGTATTTCAACATAACACATGCATAGAAAAATATTTAAATAATTATCGAACAATAGGACATATGTCCCAACATTACTGTTAAGTCAGCACATACCAATTGAGTTGGGTATTTAGTTTATTGTTGCAGAAATGGTGGTGGGGGGGGGATGTCAATTAACAACTAGTATATTCCTGTAGTTCACATTACTTTCCTAGTCAGTGCTGTTATCTGTACCTTACAAGTATTATTACACTACTCTATTGCCTTACTTTGGACAGTGGTATGGCTGTCGACAACTATATACATGTCCTGGTTTTACCTGCATTATACACCTCTTACCTGGTATACCTGTGGAGGAATTGTTTGTTAACACTAACTAACTGTTTCTACACATACTCCTAGATTCCAGGTTGATGTCATGCTCATACCTGTCCATCAGTTTTTGCACAGACTCTGGGCATGTCTTGACCACATGCAGATGAACCGGGACATATTTTGACTATTGTCCTCTTAAATATTTAGTGACTTACAACACTGTTATACAGGATTTCCTAGACAGTTATATTATGTAGCACAGTGTGGGTGACAGTGATGAGTAATAACTTATTATTAAGAGCAACTGCAACACTCACAATATCATACAATACCAGAGTAAACAGTACCAGTACAAGGTATCAATCTTTTATTTCTAGGCACAGTGTTCATATCTGACAGATCTGTGGGAGCAATGTTTATCAATACCTGAATGTTGCCACACAAATTACCAGATGATGTCTGTTGTATTTCTTGTTTGCTACCAAAACATCTTGGATCATCCCACTGATTTCCTAGGTGGACAGGGAGGCAGGCAGCAGATATGGGGTGATATATTGGACATTGTGGACATATCTCTACAGTTGTGGGGTATGATTCTGTATGCAGCCTACTACCACTCCCAGGATTTAAACCATGGCTGTGTCTGCCAAAAAAGAAACACTGTCCATCATAGTTGTGTGTGCTATATAGATATTGCTGTATATCTCTTATCTTATTTCTGTCTATAATTCTCCTGTGGTTTTACATTTTGACCTTGGATTACAACACTGTTATACGGGATTTCCTAGACAGTTATATTATGCAGGACATGTAAGTGACAGTGATGAGTAATACCTTATTATTCAGAGCAACTGCAACAATAACAATGCCAAGTATACAGTACCAGTACAGGGTATCAATCTTTTATTTCTAGGCACAGTGTTTCTGTCTGATTGACCTGTGGGAGCAATGTTTGTTAGCACTATCTGAATGTTGCCACACAAATTACCAGATTCCATATTAGTATTATGCACATACATCGCACTCTTTTATTGTACACACTATGGTCACAGCTTGACAACATGGGACATACTTGGCTTATTACTCTCATAACATTTTGGGGAGTTGCTAGAGTGACAGGTTTGTTCTTATAGATGTATAACAATCAGTTGTAGGTCTTGTTTGCTGCCTAAACATCTGGGCTCATCCCACTGATTTCCCAGGGAGACAGGGTGACAGGCATCAGATATGGGGCAATTTACTGGACATTCTGGGCATATCTGTACAGTTGTGGGGTATGATTCTGTATGCAGCCTACTACCACTCCCAGGATTCAAACTGTGGCTGTGTGTGCTAAAAATTCAATGGTTCACATTTCAGTTGCATGTGCTATTTGGATTTTGTTGCCTGTCTTTTCACGGTTTTCTGTCTATGTCTCTCTCATATGTACAATATGACCTCTTGGGATTACAACAGTCATATACAGACATTCCTACTCATTTTATTTATGTTGCACAGTGTGGGTAACAGTGCTTAATACAACAGTACTATTAAGGGATTGCAACTCTACATTACCATATGATACCAGAGTAAACCATGCAGTCCAGCAGGTAGACCTTTATTGTCAGGCTATTATGCTTTTGTTTATATACAACCTATATGAGACTCTTGCTGCCATATTCTCAGCTGTATGCCTTAAACAATACAGGTTTTATACAGGCACTTAACTTACGACTACTTTTAGATTTATTTCCTGTGACAGTACATGCAAGAGTATTATTAACCTACCTCGCATTGCAGCCACCCCAAGCAACATCCATGGGCCTCCTGGTTCACTTGCTGTTGTGAAGGACATAAGAGGAATATTTAGCCATACCTATCCATAATATACATGAGCTGGCAATTATTAAACAGGTAGTAGACTGATACTTACACACGACTGGGTCCTCCCCTGTTGTCCTAGCATCTTGGATCTACTGATACAGGAGATCTCCCTTTCGCCGCTTCAAGTCAGCATAGTGATGCCTAACCTGCTCACCAGTTAAGGGGTATGCCAGTGGCACTGGTGAAGTCACGGGTGAGACGGTCCCAGGCTTCCACCTTGTAATGGGAACCCTGGTACTGGCCCTGCAGCAGTCTCTGGTCATGGTCTTTCACAAGGGGTCCTGCCATGACTCTGGACTCCTGGATGCCCCAGCGCTGTGCCCTAAAGTGCACACCCTCTCCCATTCCAGACATAGTGCCTACAAGGGGAAGTTACAACCAGTTATGAGATGATTCCTGCCTGTTGGGTGTAATAGGGCCGATTTGCAGCACTTTGCCGTTATTGGACTGTTTTGGAAAGGCTAAGCTATGGGCAAACCTGCTTACCTAAAGTTGGCATTGCTTAAAGAGGTATACCAATGGGCAAATTGAGTTAGCTGGTGTACACATTGCTTACACCTAGTAAGCTGGGCTGTGCAATGTTTAGCTTTGCTTAATTTTTAATTTGCATACTATTTGCTTTTTAGCATTGATTTATTATTCATTACATGTTATATATGTGTTTGGTATCCATGATTCATGTGTACGTACAGTGTATGGGGTCCTTGTGCTTATTACAGGATCTCAACACTTTATTACAATGACACCTCACATCTGGAATTAATGCAGTACTCCAGTTCACATATTTATGTTATGTAGTAGATTATACAACATAACACTGTCTATAGATTCCTTTCACGTGTTCAGTTTGAATTTCCTGTAGTGAGGATCTGTTTGGTGATACCTCAGTCTTATGTACCACTGTGATGGCTTAGTGGTTGACTACTCTGACTACAGTGTACGGGGCTCTTTGTTCAAAACTTGCAAAAACTGTTTATTTTGTTTCTGTCCAGAACAGCAGCTGTTGTTTACAGAGTGATTAAGGCACTTTTAAGCAATTGTTAGTGGTTATTTAGTAGGTTATGCAACTAAAAATATTGGTCATAAAGTGATTTGACATGGAAAATGGAATGTACTGGAGTGGGACTCAAACCAGAAATGACAGCTCATAAGGCAAATGCCCTGCCAACTACACTACTGCTGTAGTGCTTCATTGGCATATATCTTGCTTTTTATCCTCTTGTGCCATTTAAGCTGCATTAACCGTAGTTAAGTGATGGGCAAATCCACGCACCTACGGTTACATTTCGTCTGTTGCTTAAAAAAAGAAATCTTAATATTTTATATTTATATTAATAGTGAATTTAGAACTGTTCTGGTACTTATGGAAATGGTGTTGAAGAATAATTTTATATTCTTCGAAGGTGAATACTTTAAACAAGTGAGAAGTGTGGCTATGGGTGCACATTGTGCCCCCACATATGCCAACATTATTATGGCCTACTGGGAAAACCATTTTTTGTTAAATTCTATGTATAAAGAGTACTGGGTATTCTATGGTAGATTTTTGGATGACTTGAGTTTTTTGTGGAAAGGTGATCAAATTTCCTTCGAGAACCTGGTTAAACATCTTAATAAAACGACAAATTTTTTACATTTTACATATAAATTTGAATATCATATATTAAATTACTTAGATATAACCATCACAAAAAATGGAAATCAATTTGCCTCGAAAGTGTATAGAAAAGAGACATTTTCTAACTCCTACTTGCACTATACTAGTTCCCATCCCTACTTTCAAAAAAGAGGGGTGATTAAGGCACAGTTAGTTCGTATAAGTAGGATGACCTCTGATAATGAGTGGTTTAACAAAGAATGTGAATGGCATATGTAAGTGAAGTGCTCATACAATTTCTGAACAGCGGTTACCCTGCTAGTCTATTTGATGAAATATACAATGAAGTACTGGAAGGTAGGAATACTAAGTTTGCCCCAATTATAGGTACAGCGTTAAATGAAGTTACAACGCCTCACAAAGAGAATTTAACAGATACATATAGTGCAGGTATTACAACCACTTATGACGGCCAGTCTGGCCTGATAAGTAAAATAATAGACAAAGAGTGGGGAAATTTTGCTAAAATATGTGATCTTAATTACATATTCGATGACAGCCTCAAATATGTTTACCGTAAAGGTAATACCATAAAAAACCTAATAGAGAAAGGTTCAAAGAGATTTGTTACCAAAGGGGTAGTAAACAAAAGAGGGCTGTTTAAATGTGGAGCATGTAATTACTGCACCCACCTAATAACTGGTGACTGTTACTATCTAAATGCAAGGAAAAGGAAACTTTATTTGAACGCACATGTAAATTGTAATACAAAAGGAATAATATATTTATCGATATGTAAAGAATGTGGTTCTTTTTATATTGGCAAAAGTGAAAGAAAGTTGAAACAAAGGATTTATGAACATCTATATAATATTAGGACCAAGAAGGACAGTAATGCACTATACAAACATACTAATACATGTATAGAAGCCAAGTTCCTGTTTTTTGTGTTAGAGGTGGTGGAAACTGACCCTAGGGGAGGAATGTGGGAAACCCGAGTGGAATATAGAGAATTATTTTGGCAAATTGTACTTGAATCTACCAGGTTCCCAGGACTGAATGATATGATCTCCCTGGGTTCAGTACTTAAATTAAGATCTGCTAAACTTTGAGAAAAATCAACCTTTAGTTTTATTTCTTGTTTAACATTATTATATGAGGTATTTAGCTAATCAAATTAAAATATTTATTAAGACTACCTTCTTGAACTATGGATTTACATTTTGACAGGTATATACCAACATAAAACACTAGAGGGAGTAATTGTGTATCATTTTTGTATTATTTTGTATTATTTTAATTTTTATATGTTTTTCATAGTCATATATATTTTAATACTTTTAGATCAGATACTGGTGATTTTTAACACAATATTTAGATCATATATTATATATTCTGTATTCATATATTTTATGACACATTTTTTAATGTTAAAATTTTTATACATTTGTTTAATTGAATTTCACATTTCATTGGATGATAATCAACTGCCAGCCCTATAAAGTAAAGGGACTGATTGAAAGTTAACAGCTATCTGACGAAGTTGATGATGAAAACGATATTTTATAGAACATTAATGATTTTTACTGTGTCCTGTCTATATTTCATTTTTTGTGCTGGTTCCTGTTATTTATTAAACCTTTGTGCCTGTGGATCCGTGGTGCTTCTCTTTTTTGGATTACAAATCTTAATATTTGTTGTTTTAACTAGTGCTCTTGTACATGCTCATTCTTTTATTACTACTCTGCTGTTCTTCATTGCAGGGACATGTATATTCTGAGAGCTCTGCTCACAGACATGCCCCCTACACACTTATATGCTCCTTGTAAGATTAGGAGCTCAGTCAGCGCGTCTTAATTAATATACATGGTGTGCTGCCATGTTGGTGTTGTGTCTTTTGGCTTTTCTCGGTTAGGGGTGGCCACAGCAGATCTCCGGTCTGCTAATGATTGGCAGTAGATTTTTACATGCCGAGTTGCCGCCCTGATGCACAACTTTCAATGAAGGTACGCCCATTCACACATGTCTCCACACAGAAGACACTCTAGCTGAGAATCTTACAGGACAACATCTTACTGTAAGGTGACAATGCTACCGCAGCACCACCACCGCAGTCGCATGGTGTCCTGCTCCTAAATAGCCACTTCAGTGTAGGACTAAGCTAGTCCTGAACTGAAGGATAGTGAATCCGGGGTAAAGTCAGATTGTCATATATCTATTTATTCTGCTTACACATTTCTGTTGCATAGTTTATATTTTTTCATAAAAGCATAAAATCTGAATGTTATTTCCTATCTGGACATTATTTAAAGATAGCTCCTTCACTGCAAGGAGGTGTAAAATTTATCTTTGATGGCAGAGTTAAAATGTAGTTTATATTTAATGATGTACTGGCAAACAAAATAGGTATTAAAAGTTATAATACCAGATGAAAAACATTTTACATCTAGTCTGCTTTAATGGTACAGAGGGATAAAGCCCTGACTAGAGCCCAGCTGACCCCAGTTCAACTAGTCTCTCATGTTCTTGATGAAACAGTCAGGGAGGATGGTTTGTCCGTACTGGAGGGAGGAATGGAGTTTCTCACCTAGCTTGCACTTCAGCTCCACCAATAGCTCCTGCTGAAGAGTAGAAGCTTATCAGTTAGCATCTCGGTTGAGATCATGTGAGCATGCTCACCCAAGCTTGTGATGGTAGCTCCTGTAGGCATATGTAAGTGAAGCGCTCATACATGGACTGAAGGAATATAGACTGCATGTACTCACTAAGGCTAATGCTCATGTCTACACTGGAGTAGAGGTTAGGTTCATAAATGAAACATGTCTTCATTGCTGGGGTGCTAGTATAAGCACAATGCACTTTCATGGCTGTCTGAATGACAGATCCTTAGAGATTTGATGGTCAACACAGGCAAGGGGGCAAAAACAATATAATAAAAAATGACATGATGTGCAGACAATGTAACATTAAGTGCATAGCTTAGTAGTCTGGGGTTGAAGAAAACATCTGTATTCATTGAAATATGTGCACGTCTGCTAGTTCTGCATGCAGTAAAAGTTGCTGGAATACACCCCTCTAACGCAGTGCACATCCCTCCAGATTTTATCTGTATTAGTAGTATATAATCCCCACACACACACACACACACACACACACACACACACACCCACACACACACACACACACCACAACACTGATGGCTGTCCCTAGTTTATCTCATGACTCATTATGGCAGCTATTACCACCTCCCACTTAAACATTCACCATCCTGGTAGTAACTGGGTAGTAACTGGGGCCACAAAGCCACCCCTTGTCTAAAAACAAAGAGAGGCTCTTACTGAATCTCCCATGCAATTTAGTAGTGACTGGAAGCCACAGTCTACCCACATCCAATCCAGCAAGTCATACCTCTCAACTGTACAGCTATTCACAGAATGTACAGATTTCTGCCTCATATTTTTGGTCTGTTCCATATAAAAAGTGTTTTTCCTGACAAATTGCCTGGATGGCCTAAAGATTAAAGTCACTAAATAATGACACATATTTGAGCTTCAGACATCATATTCTTCAGAAAAATACATGCTAACACAAATTCTGTTATTCTAGCAACTTTCTAAGTTTATAAGAGCAATATTTAAAGTGTATCCCTATTTTTGGGCCTTTGTCTCCCCAATTATGTCAGACTTTGTCCAGATTTCTTACACAAAGAAGTTGATAGGTATAGCAATGATGAAAACCCTTTTCCAATTTCCCACATCCAGCTTTTATGACTCATTGGCTATTTATCATCCTAGTAATAAAATGAGAGATAAGCATTCCCTACCTCCTCTTAATATCCACAGTAAATCACTATAGACCTTTCCCACTAGGAAGGTACTGTGGTTGCAGTGCACCCCTCTACCTGTAAGACAGTGATTGCTTCTTTCTTCCTAGTAGGTTATACAGTCAGTCACTGCATTTCATCACCTTTAATCCACATACTATGTGACTTGGTCTTAATGTGAAGCAGGTCTCAGCACACTTCTATAGCTGTTCATTAGTAGGAAGTGCAGATCATTATGAAATACACAATAATCCTTTTTAAGACTTTTTAAGACTCTTTTTCTGCAGTAGTGTGTCACATGGTCAGCTTATCCTGCAGTGCCTGTTATATTTCATATTCCATGTCATACAACCCAATTAGATCATTTTTATTTTTCTGTCAGTATAACAGATGGCCTCAAAGCAACCCACTGCCACAGCTATGATTCATCTTCATGAATGCCAGCATGAGAAAATTATCCAGTAAACAAAAACACCACCAAATATTCCATTATAACTCAGTGTGTTTAATAAACTCTTAATATACCATTGATTAAAATACAGTAGACTGCTTTGAGTGTAACCACACCTTCCTCAATACTTTTTGTACTGTTTTTTATATGTGGGTGTGTATACATATGGATCTACTTTGAAATCCTGATGCCCATATGATCGATGGTCATATATCAGAGATGAAAATAGCAAAGCTTGAAAAACCTGAATGTCGACATTTTCCCAAGTTAAGTAAACACTTGCCCAAACGTAAATGAAACTCATGCTGAAGTAAGTAAAACCCACCTAGGTGTTTGGGGGGGGCTATACCCCCTCACACACTCCCTAACTATATATACCAACTCAAGGATCACACTACAGTGGAGAAAAGAGCATGTTGGGCAATGTTTACTTACCCTGGGAAAAAGTCGACGTTCAGGTTTTTCAAGTTTCTCTATTTTCATCCCAGGTATATGACCATCGATCATATGGGTATTAGGATTTCAAAGTAGACCCATATATATAGGTCTCCTACGAAATACCAAATGCTCAGAATCCTGGTGCCCAAATTACCGTGACCAGAAGCCTGATACCCCACATTCCCGAAAGACCAGAAGCGCGAAATTCAAAATCCCGATGTTAAGGGATATTGAGTTAGCGGTTCTGGTGTTGCGGTTCAGTTAAGTATCTGTGTGTAATTGTGTTGGTGAGGAGCTTTAGTGTGTGTTGTGACTGTGGTATGTGTGTGTGTGTGTGTGTGTGTGTGTGTGTGTGTGTGTGTGTGTGTGTGTGTGTGTGTGTGTGTGTGTGTGTGTGTGTGTGTGTGAGGGACTGTAATGTGTGGGTGCGAGTTTGCCTTGTGCGTGTGTTTGTGTGATCTTGGAGTTAGAATATTAATGTAGGGGGGGTGTGTAGGATTATTTGTTTGGGTTTGGGGGGACACTGTGTGTATGTGTATGTGTGAACTGTATGTGTGTTGATCATTCGTGATTTTGAATTTCGCGCTTGTGGTCCGTCGGTCTTCTCATCTCTTGGGTATTTGGTCTCGGGATTATGGGCGTCGGTCTTGTGGGTTTTCGGTCTTTCGTAGTGAGCCTATATATATATATATATATATATATATATATATATATATATATATATTGATTGCTAGCTAAGGATGCAGGTATTTATACAGGGACATAGAAGATAGATAAATATATTTAGGAAAACTATCTCAAATATTTTCTCATTGCCCAAGACTCTTCCTACTAGCATCCACTGATACCATAATTGTCACTGTTCTACTACTGAGTGTAGTGTAAGAGACTCTGGATAGATATTTATGATGGCTGTGGAAGAAAACGAGATATTAGCATTGTTGCCCCACAGCAAGAGGATCTCTGGTTTGATTCTCAGCTGGGGTACCTTCTATGCGGAGTCTACATGTCCTCCCTGCAGTCACGTGGGCTTCCTCTGGGTGCTCTGGTTTCCTTACACATTCCAAAGATATTCAGTAGCTGGACTGGATACTCTAAGTTGGTCATAGGTTAGAGTGTGTGTGCAAGTGAGTGGTATGAATGAACTAAAGTGGCAGGCCTAGCCACTCGTTGGTATAAACCTTGGCTAGAGATGATTGTTACTGCTGAAGCGACATGCTGAACCCAAGTGGAAAATGGTGAAAAGGGGTTAAGGACTGGATGGATAAGAATAATAAAAAAAGGAAGTCTGGCAGTTAGTGCAGAGGGTTAAAGCTGCGATCTGTTGTATAGGGTTTGATTCCCTCCATGCATATTTGCCTAATGTGTGGCCTTGAGTAAGTCATTTAACCAAACAGTTCTTTGAGGCAGCTGGAAATTCAAACTAGGTTCCTCAATAGTCCCCTGCACTGCAAGCCTGGCAATTAACTATGAACCATGTCATTCTAAACAGGTCACTGACCCAACTCAAAGATGTTATCTCAAACTTGTGACTCTGCTTGAAGTATAGCTAAGCTTCAAATAATATGCCTGGACATATAAACACCTTTTGCCAGATTTCATAAGATGGAGCATATGACAAATGATACTGCACTGAAAATATGCTAGCTCCAGTTTCTACAATATTGTAAAGCAACATTCATTCATCTATTTAGACTTTAACAAAATGCTGTGAAACAACATTTATTTGTATAGTTGTTTTAATCCAGAGCAGTGACTGGAAATGCTATAAATAAGTATATTAATTTATTGTTTTTGTATTTTATGTTTGATACACAGAAAGCCTTTTATGTGAAATGATTACACAATTAGTGCAACTGTTATTCATATAAATGAACATAGGCCTAAGTGAGTGTATAACAGCAAATTGAAAGCCATTCTGTTGAAACTAATCCAATGAAACCACAAGTAATTGAAACCTCAAATAATAAAAAACCCAATTCACTGCAAAATTGCTACTAAAACTATGTTGCTAAAACACTTGTCAAATGCTATGATCTGACAGTTATTTTGACAGCTATTAAAAGTGCTGTCAGATACATGGTCCACTAACTTCCACTATCTGAAATACAGTTTCATTTTTGGAGAGATTCATTGCTACACAAAGAACTACCTGTGTGGGAGGTTGAACTTCCATTCTCTCTGACCAATTAAAATTAATTAAAGTATCTACCTTGCTAAAACATTTGCTTTCCATAGAAAAGGTGCAAACTCAAACAGATTAAATACTGCACTAAAAATTATCTACATGGAGGAGGGGAGGTAGTACCCCATACCTTACTAATTCTAATTGAATGAAAAGTAGATAAGGGAAGAATCCCTATCTTATAATAAGGTACTTCATAACTGTAAAATAATAATAATAATAATAATAATAATAATAATAATTCAGATTTATTACTCAGGTCAGCCCACTCGACACACAGTCCTTTTTCAGGGGTGACAAGGGAGCAATGCCTGGGTTATGTGACATTAACTAGGTTCCACAGTAGGCAAATGGAGGCAACAAACTCTATACCACAAGGCTTACAGCTCAAAACTTTAGCCCTCTGCACCAACTGCCAGATTCTGGGATACATGCTATAGCATGTCAGTCAAAGATGACTATGGCAAACTCAAATCGAATGCAACTTTGATGGATCATCCAAACAGTGTACAATGTTATAGCCAGGTCATTTAGCATACATGGATTTAGCATTACCCTGAAAAATGTCAAGGTGAATGAAATTAATTAGCAGTTTGGAAATCTATTGGAGCTGTCTTGGGAGGAGCGGTAAGCTTGTCTTTGAGGTAGAAGAGAAGACTGAGACCATCCATTGTACAATACCTAGGAGGAGGGACAGCTTCACAAGTATGTCTCAAGTCAGTTGCTTTTTATAACACCTTTATTGAATTATTGGTTATTATACAAGCAAACATACATTTATATAAAACAAAACAAGATCATATTAACTTGTTCACAGTTACAAACATTGTTCAACACATATATTTTTCTGTACAATCCCGAATTACATAAATTGCTCAATTCCTGTCTTCCCTTAATCCTCACTCCTCCTCTAAAACATTATTCTGCATGTATTGTTCCCGCAATTTGCCATTCTCCATGTAATTTGCTTTTACTCTTTTATAAAAGTGATCCTGTTTCCAGTTCTTTCATCTCTCTTACAATATTCACTCCTTCAAATAGGGTTAGTTCAGACTTTGATTTCCATTTCAAGTAACTGCTTTTCTGGCAGCCACTAGAATTAAATTTAAGAAGGCCTTACTATATCTAGGCAATTCATCAGTACCCAGCTCAAAAACATAATTTCTTTATTTACACCCATTTGCTCACCCGATATTTGTGACAGAGTGCTCTGTAGGAAATTGTTAAAGTCTGCCAACTCATTACACTCCCAGAACATATGTTCCAAGTTAACTCTTTCTTCCCCAATCACACCTCAAATATTTTCCCATCTACCTGGGGAAAAATTCTTTGAAGTCTACTTGGGGTATAGAAGTAATCTATGCAACACTTCCAAGCAAAAATCTTAACACTTCTAGACTTTGTTGCATATTCAGGAGCCATGCATATGTCCTCCAATTGTTTCCTTGTGAATTGCTTCTCCAGTCTCCCTTCCCAATCTCTTCTAACCTCCTCTGATTGATTCCTATAGTTACTGTGCAATATATTATGCCCTACCAATTATCTCTAGTTTAACAGCAGCTTCTGTTCTACATTCAGCTAAAAACACTACCAGAATGGGTATTGTACTTAGGATTTCCCTATCCCTTTCTCTTTTCCTATACTCTGATATCAACTCCTGACATGGAAGTCAGTCTCTAGCCTGCAGTGCAAATGTCTTTTTGTCCACTTCCCAGTCTATTAAGTTTTCCTCTCTACTTATTTTCTCCAGCAAACTCCAGCCCTATCTTGTCTATTTTCTGTGCCCCTAATTTTAGTCATACCTATCTCTCAAGCTAGATGCTTATTCACCAAGCCACATATGTGGTAGCCTTAATTGTGGGCATAAAGCAGCATGTACTCAGAAAGGGAAGGCACAGTGGTTCCCCACACAAGGTAGGAGTTAGAGCCCATACTAAAAAAATGCCCTCATTGCTTGGATGCTGGCAAAAATCCAAACCATGCTAAATATATCATGTAATGGCCTTCACTGACCAACTCTCAGTCTCACGCTCTGTGAAGAATTTCCAAAGCAGGAGGAACAAATAGGCTTGGTTGATAGTAGAAAGTCTGATAATCATTAGATGCAGTGGAAAAAAGGATACGAAAGAAAAAACATTATACACTCCTGACTAAATTTTACGCTGACCACTGCATGGTACCTCACAAGCATATCTGTGCTACTGTTTTTGTAACTCTTCCAAGTACTTTACCTGATGCTTACTTCTATTGCATAAAATAACATTATTTATCCAATATATATATATATATATATATATATATATATATATATATGTATCTATATCTATATCTATGTGTGTTTTTGTGCAGATGTATACAAATATAAATATAAATAGATAGACAGTGATAAAGATATAGATAGGTTGGTGGATAGATGACAGAAAGTATAATGTATATATATATACATACATACATACAAATATTTCAAGCATGGGCATTAATACCCTTCTGGTCTGCCAATATAACAAAACAGTTTTTCTTATATAATAAGTGTCCAGGCTGTTTTTAAAAAAAATATCTAAACTAGTGCTTACTTTAATGTAATCTGGTAGTCTATTCCATGCATCAGCTGCTGTCTTGGAGAAACAATTAGTACACTTATCATTTCTATAGAATCTTCTACAAAGGTTGTCTGATGATTCTCTACTACTTCTTGATAACCACAAACATTCTCAGAGGTAGTTGTCTCTAAATGCCCTATATACCTGAATAAGGTTCCCTCTTAAATATCCAGATGAGACACTGTACAAGTTCAGATATTTTAGTATTTCATAATAACTTAAATTTTCACATCCATGGATGCACTTGGTATATTTCTGATGTACTCTTTCCAGTTTACTTGTGCTTGTTTTCTTATAAGTTCTCCATATTTTTATTCCGTACTTAAGTCCTGATCTTATGTAACTGACAAACAATGCCATCATGATTTCTGATTTCCTAGACTTTATAAATCTTTTTATATAACCTATAGTTCTATAACTATTATTATACAATGGAACATCACAAACCACAAAAATGTGCATGCTGATTGGTCAATCCAGTCAGGGTGCTCGTTATAAATCCAGCATAAAGTAACAAGAAAAAGTCAGGCTGCTAACATATCATGGAGTGACTGTTTTGTATAACCAGATAGAAAAGATCATCTCTGTAATGAAAACCATTTGAAGTAGACATTGCTTCCATGCTGCGCACACACTACAAGTTTTTCTTATTTTTAGACTACTCCCAATTACATTGGCAACCACACATGTACAGAATATCAAAAGTGTGGAAACTCCAGCTGTAAGTGCTTTTTTTGTCAAAGGGAAATCACCCTCATTGATCTATTCCCGATTACACAGACAACTGCAATTTCCAATGTCTCACGTACAATTTTTATAATGGCACATTTAGCAAAGCAGATGTTTGGCACAGACCACAAACAAATGCATATTCATTGTATTTGCAAGCTAACGGCACAATAGAAATATAATAACAGAAAACACTTTCTTAGCAGAAAACTCCAAGGAGTTACTGTGCATGCAAGTGTGAAGTATGAATGAACTACCACGACATTAATACCCACCCAGCAATGTAAACCATGCCTCTACATGACATAAAACAGATGATTAGTAAAAGCTTACAAGGAATTGTTGTGCGGAGTTTGCAGTGTGAATAAACTACCACAGCAGAAACAACGACCCAGTGATGTAAACCTTGGCTCCAGAAGATTATCACTGTGTAAGTGACATGCTGACATCATATGAAAAAAATGAAAACAAGCAGTTGCAGATAGATTAAACACTACTTCCCTGCATTTAAAAACATCATCCAACACTACAAACAATACATATAAAATAGTCCCAGACTTTTACTTCATGTTTATTGTTTATTTTATGTTTCTTTTAATTTAAATACAAGTTGTTATTAATGTTTCAAGAGATGTAAAGTGATAATTATATAAGTAAATATAGTTTTTAAAGCTTCATGTAAACATAGACAATAATCAAGTCAGAGGCAGTATGTAAATATAAAATAAACTATAACAGCAAGACATATTCAAAGCTTTAAATACTATATTTACTTATATAATTATCTCAATAAATCTCTTGAAAAATTTATAACAAGTTGTATTTAAATTAAAAGGAAAAATAAACAATAAACATGAAATAAAACTCTGGGACTATTTTATCTCAGAAAAAGTGTAAGAGTACAAAATAAAACAACACACCTGATACACTTGTAATAGGTGACTCTATTGTCAGGCACACTGACGTCCCACTCACCAGGCTAAACAAGGAGAAGGTCACGGTGAGCTGCATGTCGGGTGCTAGGATCCGCCACATAACACAAGCACTCAGGTCACTCCAAGGCAAGTACAAATATGACTCAGTCATTGTCCATGCTGGTGTGAATGACCTGAGATGTACCTCCCTGGACTACATGAAAAGAGACATAGAGGAGCTCTCTGAGCATGTAGCCCAGGCCGGTATGACCCTGACCTTGAGTAGCATCTTACCCTCACCAAGAATGATGCCACAATATGAAGACAAGATGATCAACTTCAACAATTGGCTTAAGTATTGGTGTCATTCAAAGGGGATCCAATGCCTGTCAGCCTGGGATGACATGCTCGACAAGCCACGATGCTTCGCTAGGGACAGCTTGCACCTGTCACCCCTGGGCTTTTGGATATTGGCAAAGGCTCTTGCCACCCCCATAGTGCCTTTTTTAGGCAAGGTTCAAAAGGCAAACCCACCTCCATAGGTATCACAAGAGATAAAAAACTAAGAGTAATGCTACTCAACGCCAGAAATCTAAACCTCAAGATGCATGCACTCAAAACTCTCCTGGGCATGGAGAACATCGATATCTGTGCAGTAATAGAAACCTGGTTCAAGGCTGCTGAGAGCACCCCAGCGCTGCCAGGTTATACCTCATACCATGCCTTTCAGCCCCAAAACTCGGACCGAACCACAAAAGGAGGGGGAGTATCAATATTCGTCAAAGATACCCACACCTCCAGGTTGGTAGCACAGTACGAAGCATCAGAGACTATCCATGTGCAACTAACAGTGGGCAAAACTGCCTTCCAGTTTATAGCCTGCTACACACCACCCTACCAAACCCAGGAACCACACTCAGCCTTCCTGAAAACACTAGAAAATATGAAGGTCTCTCCAAACACCATTATATTGGGTGACCAACTACCCAAATATAGACTGGGAGCATTACTCTAGCCCCAACACCCTAGCCCAAAGGTTCCTAGAATTTATAAACTCAAATGCTATGGAACAACTTGTTACTACTCCTACAAGAGGGGAAAACATACTGGACCTGATCATCACCAACATGGGAACTCTATGCTCCAGACCAGAAGTGTATCCCTCACTGGTAAGATCAGACCATAAACTAATCTCACTGGATATTCACATCCCCAACCCACCCCCTGCCCAGAAAACCACAGTGAAAAACTTCTCTGAAGCTAATTTCACACTCCTCAAAACCGAGGTGGAATCCTTCAAAGCCCCCGGGCCTGTGGAAAATACAGCCCAGGCTGCAGAATCCTTTATAAACGCATTTTATGAACACATTCGGGAATGCTTGGATCATGCAATTCCAAATAAAACCAAGACCCAATCCCCCAAAGGCAGGCATCCTGTATGGTGGACCCCAGCCATAAACAAGCTATACAATAGAAGGAGGAAGCTACTACATGATAGAGCAAAATACCATAAAGGGAAGGCATCTCTGATCAGTATTAGCAAAAAACTACGAGCATTCATAAAATCATCTAAGGCTAGTTTCAAGAGAAAAATTGCACAGGACACTAAGGATAATCACAAGGCTTTCTTTAGTTATGTTAGGAACCTGGGTAGGAATTCCCAGATATGCTCAGAATTAGTGCAAAATGACAAAAAATACACCAAACCCACAGACATTACCAACATCTTAGCTAACAGGTTCAGCACAAACTTCTCCCTCCCTCCCCATCAAAAGAGCAAATATCTATCCCAACAGAGTGCTGCCCCCCTGACATCTCAGATGCTCAGGTAAGAGCTGCCATCTCCAAAGCAAAAAACACAGCATCTATGGGACCTGATGGTGTCCCGGGCTGGGTGCTACATGAACTCCAAGAAGAGCTAAATCCAAACATAAAGCCACTATTCAATCTCAGCCTTACTACAGGGTATGTACCCAAAGAGTGGCGTACAGCAACAGTGGTCCCCCTCCACAAAGGTGGTGCCTCAATGGATCCTGGAAACTACCGCCCCATAAGCCTGACTAGCTTGGTCTGCAAAGCTATGGAAAGGATCATCTTGGACCTCAAAAATAAATTGGATCCTACCCAGTTTGGCTTTGTTAAGGGCAGATCCTGCCTCTTGAACCTGGACGATTTCTTTGAAACAGTCACCAAGGCCATTAACGAGGGGAAGTTGGTCCACACAGCCTACCTGGACCTCGCAAAAGCCTTCGATACAATACCCCACTCGGGCATCATAAGCTCACCAGCTTAAATATAAACGCCTATGTCACCAGATGGGTTGCAAACTGGCTCAAGGACAGAACTCACATGGTTAGAATTGCTGGAGCCATGTCAGACTCCAAACCAGTTACAAGTGGCGTCCCACAAGGCTCAGTCCTGGGACCTCTCTTGTTTGGTATATATTTCTCAGAGGTACAGGCTAACACGGAAGGATGGTGGCTGACCAAGTTTGCAGATGACTGCAAACTGGGCGCCATAATTGACTCTCCAGCCGACACAAGCATCCTCCAAAAGGGCCTCTTAGAAACTGACAACTGGTACCAGACCCATGGCCTCAAACTTAATGCTAAAAATGTATAGTCATCCCCTTTGGCAAAAACAAAGTGCCCACAAATTACCACATAGGCGGTAATCCATTAAGTACGGAAGAAGTAATTAGGGACCTGGGGACCCAAGTTGATAGCAATTTCTCATTTGACAACCACATGGCCAAATTGGTTAGAAAAACATTTTATACAGCCCACCTAATCATGAAGGGATTCACATCTAGATCAGGACAGGTCATTGTGCCTCTATACTCATCCCTCATCAGGCCCATAATTGAGTACAATGCCCCTTTTGGGATGTACCTTACCAGACACCTGCAGCAACTAGAAAGACCCCAAAAATACCTCACCAAGAGGATCATAGGGCTCAAACAGATGCCATATGCTGCCCGGTTAAAGAAACTCCAGCTCTATTTAGTGGCATACCACCTGCTCAGAGGCGATCTGTGCCTGACTTATAAAGCCATGTCCAACCCAGAATTAATGGACATTCTGCACCTTAAAAAATCCAAATCCCATCGAGCTACACGCACAAGAGATTTGAAACTCAGCACTGAAATAAATAAGACATGCTGGAGGGACAGATTGATAACCCAGAGGCTCCCTTCACTCTGGAATAAAATCCCAGTCCAGGTTAGGCAGAGTCCCTCATTGACTCTCTTCAAGAGAAATCTTGATGAGTGGATGGGAGATCGTAGGTTTACCCCGGGTATCACTTCACTGTCACTGTTAGACAGAGGCACAGTATACTAACCTCATAAAAGGGCATAGTAAAATTCATTTAAATGGGTGGCGAAAGCCAAACACACTCTGGCTAGGCTTATAAGTGCCCTAGGGCAGATAGCCTAGTATGAACCTATGAACCTATAAACAAAAACATAATTAGAAACAATACAAGCATAACACAATACAAAACTAACACCATTGAATAATAGCAATAACCCACAGCTGGATGTGGGTAATGCTGGATTTACCCACGATTGGCTTTATTTGGTCATGAGGGCGAATATTACCCAATTGGTTGACATGATTAGAAAAACTCAAAGCTGGATCTACCCACATACCCAGGTCCTTAAATGAATCTACAGTTTCAGTCACTGTATGCTGTATTAAATATTCACATTTCAATTTATGTCTCCCAAATCTCATATGCTTAGTTTTTGATGTATTTATCAGCACGTTATTCTCCTGTGTCAAAATGGTCAATGTAATCAACTTCTTTTGCAAACATACCCTAGCTGAAAAACATGTAATCACTTTACCCAATTTCAAGTCATCCTCCTGCAGATTGTAGAACACCTCGAATGAATAAGACAGATCTGAAAGATATACCCATGGATTTAGCAAGCCCTGCATGGTGTGCAGGACTAGTGCAGGAGCTCCAGCAGGCAATATGTCTGCCGTGCGATCCAGGAATAAGCTGCAGGGATGTGCACAAGCACTCCTGCACTATTCCTGCATGGACTCAGCTCCTGTATGTAAATTACCCCATTTGCAGGTGAAATTCATGCAAATGATATGAATTTGCGATCCAGGAAGCTGTCAGCTGGCCATACAGGACTAGTGTAAGTAGTTTAGTAGGTTAGTAACCGAGTACATTTCTGCAAACTACAAAACGGAACCATGACAGCTCCAAATAAAGGGTGTATATTATGTTGAAAGCATTCCAATGGCCAAATATATAGCCATTGGCATGGAAAACAGTTGCAAAAAATAAATAAATAAATAATAACTTTTATTTTTTTTAGCCAATTTTGGCTAAGTGTAGGGCAGCAGCACACAAACGGAATCGAGTGAAAAAAAAACAAACTAAAATAAGCATTCTAAACAAAATCACTATTTTGCCATTATACTCAATAGCAGGCAGAAGACAACATGGCCAGTGAATAGTGGTTGGTAAGGGGGGGGGGGGGGGCTCAGTGTGGGACCTGTAACTATGCATCAGCAAGCAATCCTATGCAAATGAGGTTATTAATACTCAATCCCAGATTTCCCCTCAATGCTAGTCAGCACCCAACAGTGTAAGAGCAGGAATAGTCTGGTGCAAGCCTAGGAGTTAGCTGACATCATAGGGGGTGTGTCAGGCATACTCTAGGTGGACTGGAACCCTGTAGCTTGGGTTTGCCCTCATCCTAGCAGAGCTAAGCAATGGGGTGTGTCTGAGGCTGCCTAGCACTTTTTACATTGCCTAAGCTGGTGTGCTTGCCGTGCAACAGGTTTTAAAGGAAGAAAAAGTAAACCAGGAAATAGCAGCTCTGTGCACAACTCACCACTGTGTTTGTGCAGCACACCCCTGAGCTTAAACTGGAAGGCAATGGGAAGGGAAAACAATAGTAGGAAGGTAATCAGGGAGAACTAGCATAGCTGGCAGGTGAAATATATCAGAATCAGCCAATTGTACAGGCAGCAGACCAGCCCAGCCCAGAGCACTACTATAAACTATGCAAACACCTTTCCCTCTGGATTTTCCCACATACTCTACACCACCGGTGTATACAAGCGAGGACATTTTAACAAACAAAAACAACAAAATGACAGGGACAGAAGTAGCTATCACACATCAACAGGTGGAAGAGGCAGAGGGTGGTGAGGATTTGAATGCTGTCGACCAACCCACAGTGATGAGATGGAGAAGAGTGTACAGACCCAGGGTAACCTACCAGGGGCTACATGATCTGGAGATAGTGGAGCACTATAGGGTGGACAGGGACCTCCTACAGCAAATTGTTGAGCTGTGTCGGCCACACCTGACACACAGAACTAACACAGGGGAACCCATTCCAGTGGATACCAAGGTATGTGTAGGCCTAAGAATACTAACCACAGGTACCTTCCAAAGGTCAGCTGAGGATATCATGGGGATCTCACAGGCATCAGCATCCAGGGTATTCCACCAGTTCCTGGATGCCATGTCAGCACATGCCGGTGAGCATATATACTTCCTCAACACCCATGAGGCGTTGGCCAGCAATATGAGTCTCTTTCACCAAATAGCAGAATACCCTGAGATAGTGGTTGCTATAGACTGCATGCACATATGCATCAAAGCACCACCCTGTGAGTGGGTTATGGTCTACATCAACCACAAGGACTTCCCCTCCATCAACTGCCAGGTCATGTGTAATGCCCAGGGCATAATAATGAATTTGTATACTGGCTGCCCTGGAAGCTATCATGATTCTCACATCTGGCATCTGAAGCAGCTGTACCAGAGATTTGCCAATGGGAACTTCCCTTACAGTCACCTAGTAGAGGATGCTGGTTATACACTGGAGCTGTGGCTGATAACACCCATCAGAAATGCACACACACCCAAATAAGCACTCTGTAATGAGGCACACGCACAGACAAGAATTATAATAGAGCATGTGTTTGGGATGCTCAAGTCATGGTTCCATGCCTGGATACATCACGTGGGGTCTTGCATTACTCCCCAGCTACATGTACTTAAATTGTCATTGTATGTGCCATGCTGCACAATATGATCCTGCAGCAAAAGCTGCAGCAGGAACAGCATGGGGCAGTGCCACACAGCCCTCCACCATTGCCAAGGCCTGCAGAGGCAAAGAGTGACTCAGAGGAGGAACAACCTGAGCCTGCCCCAGTAGGCAGAAGGAGGCATGCCCAGTATGCCCTGGCCTTAGCAAAGAGGCAACACATAGCACATACACTGACACAGAAGGGACCCAGGGAATAACACCTCTCTCTGACTCGCACATACAGTAAAAGAGATGCCAAACATGACACTACCTGTGCTCAACCATGACCATGTATAGGGAGTGTACTATGTGGATTCGACATAGGCAGCCAACCAGCACAATCCTCAATACTGGCACACTCACAGGGTAAGTCACTCTTCTTACCAATTGTCTAATAGAGTAGTATGCATTATTACTTGTATCTACGGTATGGATGTGCGCATGCAAGGAAATTGGGTGACTGAATGGGATGCCAGCAGATAGTAGACAGTACTACACATGTTGACAAAACCCACTGCAAGAAAAGTGCTGGGCAACATGTGCGTCCATATGACACACACATGCCAGTCAGGGAGGTTCACATACCTCACAACAGTCTCAGCCAGCAGGACAGGTGTAGATAAACACAAACAAAGGCCATGCTTAGGCCTCTGAATGATGGTTATGGGTAACCACCCCCCAGGCCTACACAGACAAACTACGTCAGGTCAGGCAGTGGGATGTGAGTTCTGAAGGGTAAAAAGTCAGAAACTGATATGTAAGTCATTCAAACCTAAGACCCGTAGTACACTGATATGCCTCTAGTCAGCATGGTAGGTTACAATACAGAATCAAATGGAGTACCTGACATACCAGTACAGTCATAGCAAATGTGTATGAGTGTCAGGTGTGCCCCCCAATCCTATGTAGAAATGTGGAAACAGTCAGGTATGCCCCCCAGTCCTGTGTAGAAATGTAGAAACAGTCAGGTGTGCCCCCACCAATCCTGTGTAGAAATGTAGAAACATTAAGGTGTACCCCCAATCTTATGTAGAAATGTAGAAACAGTCAAGTGTGCCCCCCAATCCTGTGTAGAAATGTAGAAACAGTCAAGTGTGCCCCCACTGATCTTATGTAGAAATGTAGAAACAGTCAGGTTTGCCCCCCCAATCCCATGTAGTAACATGTATTTGAAGGTTTAATACCAGTGGAGCACAAATGACCTTAGGTGGCCAAGGCAGCAGGATAGATTGTAGCATCTGTACAATATGCAGGTATGCGTGTGTTAGGTTGGTGTGTGTTTCATACTGTGTGAGAGTGGTCAGTATGTATGCATGTTGAGCTTTAACCTGATGGCCATTGCCCACTACTTCCGATGACAGGGCCAAGTCCTCACAACTGCAGTGCCAAATAAAATGCTTCCCAGTATAACGCATTCTAGCAGTAAGCCATTGTAATTGTATGGTGGTACTATATGTCACCATCTGAAAGATGGACATCGCATGACCTTTGGGCTAGATATACAAGCAGTACATAGGGAAAAATACCCCAAACATAGAGTGCATAATGTGTAACCGTGAAATGGGCACACCCTTGGAATTGTTCATACAGGTATGCATCACATTATCTGGGCTTGAAGTAGGGAATACCAATGTCATCTGACCAAACACTTGCAGATCACAAAGGTGATAGGACTGATTTATTGAGAAACAGCTGATGTCCCTGCACAAGCCAGCATAACTGGAATGCCCCATGCATATATGTCAGCCAGATGTAAGTAGTGTCCATAGCACAAATGCACCCAGCTCACTCAACCACCACCCACAGGTACCTCTTCAGTCTTATCCCTGCTGTCGGGAATGGGTACAATATGACCCTCACCTGTGTATGGCAATAGTGAAAGAATGCAGCATGTAGTGCAGGTGTCTCATGCAGGTTTGTCCCTAGCTGTAAGAAGCACCCTGCCAGCATCCATACTACCTGATCAATACTGATAAAAAGTATTAACATGAACACCTAGCACAACTACCCTGTCACCCCAGGGGAATATACTGTATGGCAGTCTGGTACTGTAGGCCTGAGAGAATGCAATGGCCTGCTACAGCTAGCCTGCATCACCACCAAATGGCCTACAGGTCTCTGCCAAAGGCCTGCATCTCACCCGTACAGTCAATGTATGTTATGTCATGGACACCCAGGTGGGAGGTTGGCATAATGGTTACAGACACAAGGTGCAGGGTATGATTCTCACATGGGGTAATTGGCTATGCTTAAATGACCCACAAGGGCAGTTAGCCTAGTATGAATCTATGAACCTATGAACATAACACACTCCACATAACACATATGCAAGGCCATGTGGAACAACCACAGTAACATGTCTACCATGTCCCACTGTATGAACTGTGGACCAACACCAAAACACAGCTGTGATGAGGTGATAACTATAGGGAAAGTATCAGAGAATGTTTGCATAATGTATGGAAGAGGATAGAATAATAGGGGAGGGGTGGGAGCATGGGCAGCATGGAATGTGCAAAGTCTGAAACACAGCCATGTGCACATACTATCCCTGGCTGCAAACACAAACATAAGTGGCTACAAATCTGCCTGTACACCACAAAAGAAGTAACGTCCTGACTTTTGACCCCTGCCTCTGGGTAACCTGTGTGAATCTGTACAGCTGTGAGGTATTGCCACAGCATGATAAGGACATACTGTCACATCAATGGATGTACAAGTATGGGATCCTCTGCCATCACTGTACACAGACCCAGCAGCAAGTGTCTGAAGCTCCCCCTCCAGAATGTCATAACATTCCAGGAATATGTAGGTGTTTGACCACAATACTGGACACAGCTGCAGTCACCCTGTGTTCCCCTGGACATCACTGCAAGCACAAATGTCGACCTGACAGTACCTGAGGACACAAAACATCACAGTGTATAACAGTACACATGTCTGAATATTTCTGCTAACACCAGTACCATGTAGCAGAGGCAGCACAGACACAATCACCTACACTACCCACTATCCCTTGCACAGTTTGACCCCATATTGCCATCTGATCTACAGATATCCTGCAGAAACAGTTTGCTAGCTGTAGGTGTAGAACAAAAAGGTCTGCATTGGAGTACAATCTACCTGGAATGGATCCACACATTCAATGCAGAAGGGCATACTGGGCATGCTCACAGACTTAGAGAAATTAAAGCAATGCTAGACAACAACATACTGAAAGGTCATACTGGGCATGATCACACACTTAAACAAATGAAGCCCCATGTCTGCCAACAACTGTGGACCATACATATCTGACAGTTGCAGATGTTAGTGCATACACTCCTCAGTATGCACCGGTCATGCTTTGCAAACATATTGGATAGGAATATATACATATATCCAAGGACAACACACTATAATATGCCAAAAGTACACATACATAGATGTGTGGAAGAGAGTGACAGAGACAAAGAGCCTTCCATCATGAAGCCTGTCCCACCCAGCACACAGCCAAATGGCTAAAACCACATGATGTGTAAATGTCACTCACTGTAGAAATTAGCCACTGGTATCCCTCAGCATTAAAGACTTTGTGGTGCTAGTGCTAGCTGTGCAACATGACTGTACAAGTCAGTAGTCATCAAGCAGTTGTATACACATACTTGCAGAATATAAACCCATGTGTGCCTGAGTGTGGTGTGTCTACCTCTATATAAATGGGTTATGGCCCATGCACACACACTGCCCTCTCCATAGCCCTACTATGGCAAGCTTGCTGATGTTGGTCACTGTGAAATACACCTTTGGGGGAAGGACATCTCCATAACCTCTGCGGTGTATCCCAAAACTGTGTAATGCTGTAGTGTGGTAAGCTAGTTTGATAAGAGTTCTAATCCCAGACATGGTGTGAGTGTCTGTGAATGAAGCAATGCTTTTAGGCTAGTCACACTTACTATAATTCAAGTGCCCTACTTTGGCAAGACAGCTGATGTCATTCACTTTGAAATACACCTTTGGGAAACAAAATAATCCAGTAATCTCTGTGGCATGTCCTGTAACTGCCTAATGCTGTTGTGTGATAAACTAGTCAGGTAGGAGTTCTAATCCCAGACATGGCAACGGTGTGTAGGCAGCAATGCTTTTTAGGCTAGTCACACTCACTACAATTCAAACGTCCTACTTTGGCAAGCCTGCTGATGTCATTCACTTTGAAATACATCTTTGGGAAATGACTGGCCCAGTAATCTCTGTGACGCATCCTATAACTGTGTAATGCTCTTGTGTGATATAGTTGTTTTGTAGGAGTTCTATTCCCAGACATGGCAAGTGTGGATGTGTTTGTTTGTGGAGGGTGCAATGTTTTTGAGGCCATTCACAGGCACTGCAACATCCACTGACCTTCTTTGTTAAGCCTGCTAATGTAATTCCCAGTGAAATACACCTTAGGGGAAGGAGTAAGCCAGTGATCTCCATGGTGTGTTCTATAACTGCGCAATACTGTAGTGTGATAAACTAGTTAGGTAGGAGTTCTCATCCCAGACCTGGCAAGTGTGTGCGTGTCTATGCTTGTCATTTGTGTCCTGTGTAAAGGTGAGTGTGTAATAACTAGATGCATTGTGGTGTGGGTTTTGCAAATTTCTTATATGGTGACCCTATTATATGTCACAATGTCCACCTTACAAGGATAACAGATGTCAAATAGCCAAGAGGCTGGGGTGCCAATCCATACCCCTACATGTGACATCAAGGCCTGGTGAACAACATAAGCAACCCTTGTATTACCCAGAGAACACTCTCAACCCATGTCTCATAAACAAATACACTTTCCTAGGCAACAACTGCTATGTAGGTAGTACCCTGCATATTGCCCACAGATAGTAACCATGGTGTTATTGCAGTGGACTACAGAGGGCATGGAACCCTGTCCATCAGTATAATAGGCACATAATTACAGGCAGTGTGCCTTCACTATGTTCCCCTATGGATGCCTGCAACAACTGTGGTGCCATCAAATGTGACCCACAAAGGACATACCATGCCTTAGACACATGCCCTGTATGGACAGATGCCACTAACACCAGAGAATACCTGCATCATGCTATCAATGTAGGTGCAGGGTCAACCTACTGTCCATTATCAGTTTCCACCACATGAGGCCAGGACTGGCACATCTGATGATAACAATCTGTATACACAACATGGTCCAGACACCCCAGGTACAGTTCCACTTGTCCTTGTACATACATGTGGGACATCTGCACATCCCAGATACCATCCATGTCATGGCCTATACAACACATACTTGGCAAGCATTGCACAGAACTGGGTACAAACAATAGTAACCTAGGTGACTGGATGGAGAATACAATACCCGCTGTGTGGGCCAATTCCAGACACTACACCCCTGAGCCACACTGCAGACCATTGTCATGTGGCCTGATGCCAAGGTATACCCTTTGCCTAGCCTTGTATAGCCTTCTGGCACAGTCAACCACTACACACCTGTGAAGCAATGCACCCATGCATGTCAGTACTGGTATGTGTCTGTCTGTGTGTGTGTGGTGTATGATGTTCACATTCACACTCACTACAACTCCCATTGGCATACTGAAGCATGCTGTCTGATGTCAGACACCTTAACGTACCCTTTGCCCATATAACCTCCGGATAACTCCTGTGCTGCATGTGATACATGCGCATTACTGTATTGTGGCAAACTAACTAGTTAGGAAGTGTATTCCTGCTCTGCCAAGTGTGTTAATGTGTGTGAGTCCATGAGAGCGTGTGGCTGTATTGACGCTGAAACCTGTTCATGTGGACAGACATGTATACTACGCCTACCGTATCACTGCTATAACACTATTGCAGAAATTACTCACCATCACATATATGTTTGGACAGCTCCCCAACATGTAAGCTATGTGGCGCATGCAATAACTGCATAGACATGTGATAGCAATACATAGTCAGTCAGGGCTTTAAAACCCCATACTGGTAGGTGTCTGAGACAAACATGCTTAGGTTTTACTCTCCCACCCCCTCCCTGGCATACTTTGTCTCTGTCTGTCTCTCTCACTCCCTCCCTATTGGATGTGTAGAAGTACACCTGCTTTGCTTAGGCAGCAGCTTGTGTTTTTTAAGTGATGCTGATGTTCTGCTGATGGCCTCTGCATGAATTGCAGTTCTCCTCTAGCTGATTCATTGTGGAACAGCTGTGGTAACATTCCCATAGCCAATTGCATGGAAACACACTCCAATAACTAGGAACATCATGTTGGTGTTGGGCCTTTTCATTCACTGTGAGCAGGACCTAGATCTGATGTTTGGCAAACAGCATCACAGATGGTTTTGGGATTAAACAACAACGTACACTGTGGAAACAGGGCAACAGACAGGATTGGATGTGCCAGCCAAGACTACAGAATGTAAGTGTTGCTATTCTGCATTTGGAGTAATGTCAGTTTAATATGGTGTGTGGATATGGCTGGTTTACATGTTTTAATACCTGTCATGACAGTGCTATGTTTTGAGGAATCTCAAATCTGTATGGTCATCTGCAGACTGGGCAGTGTGTGGAGCCTTTGTTTCTTGTGTTACTCACAGAACACCTATCTGAGAACTGCAGAAGCATAGTGTGAGAATTGCAGTCAGAAACCCTGGTAGGATAGCAAATGTATGAGGTTATCACAGCAACATGCCAATATTGGGCCAGTGTTCATAGCTCCAGCCACAAGTCTGTCACTTTGTACATATGTCATGCAGTAAGAGGTGCATATGTTCTGTACACCATTAATTACTGACATCATGCCTGATAACAAGCCAGTCAGATATCAGACTGCTGGACATGTTATGTATAGTAGGTGTTGTTTCTGAGGACATAACTTGGGCATTCTGTGGTTGTGAGTACAGTATTGCGGTCTGCGTACTTAGGGTGATTGTTGACAGTATGTGTATTGTGCATACGTACCTTGTGCTGTGCACAGACTGTGGTAGATGCCATTGTTCTTGGTCCTGTTCTATCTGATGTTTCATGCTGCTCCAGTGTATGGCACCCTCTTGGCTCACATTTCTGTAGGGCCAGACAAACACGTTTCCCATACCACAGACAGCCATTGCACCACACTGTGCCATGACAGAATATATGTAGGGTTAGTGTATGAGTGGCACATATGAGGATGGTGTTTATCAGATGGTCCATATAGTGTAATGTTAAGCTTGTGTATCATATGTGACTGTGGCTGTGTGTACATTGGTTGTGGGTATGCACTTTCTCACAGGTGTCTGTTACTCTGTGCTGTGACTTGTGTGTAGAGCCCACTATAATCACAGGTACATGTGTATTCCCCCATACAAAATGTAGTCCCATGTTGTGGCAGTCTGCCTGTAGTTTGTACAGTGTTTTGTGACATGCCTAGCAGCCTAACGTAATTACCCAGTGTGGTGTTATGTACAGTTATTTGCATGACATACTTCTGCCAGGCCACCATAACTGTTCTGTATTTCTGACAAAGCAGTGGGATTCTGTACAGATGAATGTCACTAACTACTGGGTAGTTTGTGGCCATTTGACCTCTGCACCACCAGGTATTATGTGTCAGGACAGACTAGCGTGTGTGCATGCATAAACTGTGTGGGCATATGTAGTCCTGTATTTACATGATATACCCATGTACATGGCTATTAACATCCGCACTGGGAGGCATGGTCTCATGCACACATCTAACACACCTACCCATTATGCGTGGTCTCGCATCAAGGGGCTATGTGTACACCTGTGGACTGACCACAGAGTGCCATACTGTCCACATATATTTGTCATATCTATGCTGTAGTCCACAGGAACATAACTGTGCTAGCAGTGGTACTGTACTATGATGTCCTTAGGATGTCTGTCAGTAGCAAATGCCGCACATGTCCAACGCAGATGTGACCTCCCAAACACAACATGTCTGTTAAAACTACCCTTATTACAGTAGCAACAGTCTACAAATATACCTGCAATACATACATGGCGTCCCCTTGCACTAAGAGGTTGGGACTATTGTTGTTGAGATAGGACTCCACTCCATGCTCTGTACATATGGTAAACATATATGTATACATATTTATCTATATCTCTCTAAAGATATAAACACATATACACATCTACATATGTATATGGATATATATATATATATATATATATATATATATATATATATATATATATATATATATATATATATATATATACATATAAACACTCAAATATATACATATAGACAGCAATATATGTCTACACATACAGATATAGATACATATGCACGTATGGTTATGCATATCTACATATATATTGACATAAATAGGTATATCTGTACACATAGCATGTGCATACATATATATCTATATATACACATATGTATATATATATATATATATATATATATATATATATATATATATATATATATATATATATATATATATATATATATATATATATATATATATATATATAAGTTGTCGCTTGTAGATGTGAGATCAGCCCTCTAAAACCTCAGACCATGTCTGGTGTACATATGTGCCTGCGCCCCCATGACAGCCTGAAACTTGCACCTGGTGGTACCAGTTGTGATGCATCTACCATGGTCATGATGACCAGTAGCCCTACCATAAGCACCCTGGAACATCTGCCTATGGGATGCCCTGTCCGACAACTCTGACCAGACACAGTAGGCATGGATACCACACTCTCCTGTGCACTGCCACCAACCACCAACTGTCCCTCCACTATGGCCACTTGTGATGGGGTATGTATAGGGACTGAGAATGTGTGCAGGGTTGGGGTGGCTAAGAGGGGGATGTCAAATGATAGTGCTGTTTTGGCCCCTGACAATCACACCTGTGCCTCAACAGTACTATCATCATCTTTGGTGTCTGTATGGACACCAACATCAGATTGCTTGCAGGAGGGAGCCTGACCCATCTAGCCACCTGTGGGGGAAAACAAGAAATGCACTTTAAGAGCTGTACAGCATTGCATAACAGGACACCCACCCACACACACACACACACACACACACACACACACACACACACACACACACATTCCACCTTAATACCTACCTGTCTGTGATTTTACAGTCCCACATTTATTCGCATACGTTCCCCATCCTGCATCACACTTGGTAACATCCACTCATTAATACCATTCATTAACATATCATTCCACTAAATGCCTAGACAAGTGATCACAAAACAAGACCTGTGTCTCCATTACCTCCTTGAACTGAGTAGAGTGGTTTTACATGGCCTCACTGCTGTCATTCAGTGTTCACACTGTTTATGTCCGGACATCGTGAACATGGTCCTTATATGTAAGGGGGCTACTACGTTCACTCCATAATGTCACACACTGGAGTGTCATGTGTAAGTATTGCTCAGTACATGCCTGATATGCTGCTCAATCAACCTATCATGTGACAATTGTAATATATGGATAAACTCCCTGGTGTTGTCTAGTAATTCCCCAATACATCTGTAGTGCTGCATACATGGGTTGTCGTTCAACTCTCTGCTGAATGTGATATTAAGGGTATACCTGGTATCTATTTTCCCTCCCAATGCATGTTCCATGCTACAAACCTTATTATACTATCAGCTGTCCTGTGATTACATATCAGACAAGTATTACTGGTGTGTTATGTGTCAGTCCATGTCCATGTACTGCATGATCCCAAAGGGAAGTACTGCCATATGAACAACCCCACAATCACAAATGTGCATTCATGTACACCCACACAAACACACACACACATGCACACACACATCCTACATGATCAACCTCCTTCCACTTCACCAGAGTGAACCTACAGACAAAATAACCACACACACACACACGCACACACGCACACACGCACACACGCACACACACACACACACACACACACACACACACACACACACACACACACACACACACTCAGGTGAGGTTGCACAAAGATAGTACACACAGTCCTCCCATTACCCATCTGTCAACATGCATAATATATAGTACACAACAGCAAGCAGTGCAGCTATAGTCAATCCATGCTAGCAACAGTATACATGTGTGTGATGCATGGGCTGTGTTAGTAGGTGATGCCCCTTCCCCTGGAAACCACTGTACCCATGTACACAGTATTGCTGTGCACCTGGGCATCCCAACCTCCACCTGACAAGGCCTGGGGACTGAACCCTCTGAACCTCTCCTCCTGATTATTCTCGGATGGATCTGATTTGTCAGCATCAGGGGAAGGCATTTCCCGCCTTTATGAGCATTCAGATGCGAAAGACTCTTTTCCCCTCCTCCCCTCCTGGTTTTCCGGGAGACTTTGCACTCAATGAGGGAACACTTTCAATGGCAGGGTCCAGGATTTTTCTGATAGAAAAAAGATTAAGGACATTTTACATTTTTGCCCACAAGGCCCCTAGCCATACCACCTGTGTTATATGAGGTGAATGATGTTATATTGATGTGGTTCTCCCCCCTGATTCTCTTCCCCCCCAAACCCACCCTGACAGATATTACAGGGTCCTCCCGGATTTCTTCCACCTGTATAAAGTACCTGCTGCAGATTTCTCAGGGCCCACAAGGGAAGGCAGTGTTGCAGCTGCTCCTGCACTACTGAAAGAAAGTCAAGAGCATGAGAGAGAGGGTAAAAAGTTTTAGAGTACTCTTTCTGCCAGGGCAGAATATTTGTTGTAATCATTTCTTAAAATGTCTGATGATGCGTGGAGAGGCTTCATTTAGACAGCTATGACTGGGGCAGTAGTCGTGTAGGCATGCTGGCTAAAGAAGAGCCCAATCCAGACATGACTGTCAAGAGCTCTAGATCCTCCAATGGAGAAACAAATTTGTTTGTCTTGGCTCCAGCACACAGGATTCTAAAGAAAAGCAAAGAAAAAAAAGCAAAAACTGTGCAAACAAGAAAGGTCTTTCTTCAACCTCCGGTTCCAGCAGGTCTTCAAAAGACTGGGTCCTTTCCAGAACACTTCCCAGAGACAGAGGGCAGAGAATAGGTGCCAGAGTCAGAGGCCAAAGAAAGGAGTGGCAATCAGTGGTGCGTCACCAACCAGAGGAGTAGTGACAACCACTTCCACAGGACAGACCAATGACTTGACTCTGATTCCGCCTACCAGGGGGAACAACTGGAACCACCTTTGGCGGAAAGCTGGCTATTCTCTCAAAAAAAAATATTATTACAAAGGACACATGGACACAGCAAACCAATAGGATACAGATTTCACTTCCTTCCATCAAAAAGGCACAATGCCGACCTTCCGGGAACCACACCAAGCCAGACAGACACCAGACAACCAAAAATTTAAGACAAATCAAAATTTACTTCATCTGGGGAACAAGGCCAAAGTTTTACCATAGACTATTCAAGGTAGGGATTTTACTTCCAAATGAGCCTAAAGAAAAACTTATCACTTTTCACTTGCATATCTCCATTGTATTATCAACTTGTGCCAAACCTATTACAGCAAAACTATTATGTCTTTTCCATGTTGGGGCTGGGAGTCTGCTGGGCCAAGGAGGCAAGCAGAGGCGTCCCTATCTGACCAGCATTACAATGGTACCTAAGGAATGTATGGTCTCAGCACAGGTACAGTCTAGAAACCATAGTACCAATCATTCATACCTTCAAAAAGAATTCCTGTGGTGGGCTCCAGGCCTGCCAGTCCAACAGAGGGTTGTTCAAAAAAAACCACACAAGGCAGACCATCACCACCCGCGCCTCCAGACCTAGGATGGGGCTTAGCACATGGAGGACAAATGTATCCCTATGGTCTCAAGACCAGCTAAACTTACATAAACCAAAAAGGAGATGCTGGGCCTCTAACTGCCTGGAAAATTGCTTAAAAACCAAACAAACTCTCTCTTATCTCAGAGGGGGTCACATTATCCTGGAATCACAGACCCTCCAGGAAGGAAGAGATACTCAGCTAAATGGAAGAGATTCCATTTTTTGGGCACATCAAGGAAAGGGACAGTATGTCACAGTGCAAACATCCTACAACACTTAGCAATACTTAGCACTTCACAACAATCTGTCCTACTCTTCCATCTTCCATTATTCACAAGCCAGCAAGAAGAGCAGATGGATCCTCCTATCTTCTCCTCCTCTCACCTTCTTCTCAGACAATTTTTGAGGGATCAAAAAATAAACCTCCATGAGGGAGACCTGCCTGCATGGGATCTCAATTTTGTGCTGGAAAATTGACACTACCTTTTGAACCAGCAGCATCAGCATCAACACAGTTCTTATCTTGGAAAACTGCTTTCCTTCTGGCAATCACTTCAGCAAGAAGAGTCAAGTTACAGGCATTAATGGCAGTGCAGCCTTTCCTTATTTTTCACACAGATAGAGTGTCTCTGAGAAACCAATCCTACCTTCACAAAGGTGGTATCCAGGGTATCTCTTGACCAACTTAGCTATTCATTTTTCATACGCTCTTCCCTAACCCACAGAACAAGGGGAAAACTGTTGCACACCTTGGATACACAGACAAATAAATACTACTATCTGGACAGAACTAAAACCAGCAGAAAAACTGACCAGACTTTTTTAGCATATGCACTGGGGTGCAAGGAAAAAGCAATTCCAAACAGACAATTTCAAAATGGATAGGAAATTGCATTCACTTTTACTCTTTTCATGGAAAGACAGCTCCTGAAAATATCAGGCCTCATTCACAAGAGCCACAGCCACCACTACAGCTTTCCCTCGAGGGCCGCTACCAAGGACTTTAGGAGTTGCTAGCTACTTGGGAGCTCGTATTTGCCATATCCATTTATTACAATCCACCTTTATCCTCAGATCACAGGCTTTGCAACTGCAGTTTTACAGGGTCTTAACTACACCATCCTTATCTTAGTACCTTACCCCAGTACCCAGTTGGCTATGGTATTCTATATTATTATGTTATGAGATGCATGCATCATCAGAGGTATAGTTTTTTTTACACCCTGCAAGTAAATGTAGATAAGTATGCATCTGCAGTCAGGATTACCCACCCTCCTTCCCCTCTGTATTCCTAGGGTGCCACCCTCTTTCAGCTAGCTGGGGGAGAATCTATTATGGTGTATTTTGTTTTGTATATTTCTGCATCCTGCCATGTACTGTGCACCAAACCTCACAGGTGTGCAATCCATTGCTGAATGTGTAGTACTGTGTCAGTTATGTCAGCTCTAATGCTTATAGCCCCTATGTTTTTCAGCAACACATACCTGGGATGATATGTGGACAGATGTCATTTGTGAATGCCTGATGTCTGGTTTATAGATCTCAACATCAGTGGACCATGTATGACCAATCCAATATTATTACACTGACAACCATAAGACCATACCATGGCTATGGGGAGTTTACACACCCTTATTTATATGATGCACCCTTCCTTGATCTGCCATGGGACCACATCACCGCATATATAAACAGCACATGAGCCTGATATGTGACATATGTCCTGTACATTCACATGCAGTGTCTACGAAATGTGTTAGGTGTGTGGA
>NC_056729.1:711170600-711255600 GCF_019279795.1 Protopterus annectens
TCATATTCCTGACTAAGGGTATGTTGCAGACTATCATGTAACACCAGCGACTTGCTTAGTAGATGACAGCACTATTTCACATATGGGCCTGTGTTCTAGCCTCTGTCTTCCACCTACATACCAGGCTTTGTCCATATGACATGCTGTCAGGGGTTGCTATGTAGTGGCCTGTGAGTATGTCATGCTGCCATTCCTGCTATAATTCCAGGGCTGTTGTGACCCCCACACATATTGTGGGGTTGTGTCCATATATGTGTGGGCTTCATCTGCACAATACATGTGTGCCCTTATGCAGTCCAGAGGCCAGTGTATGTAACAGTGGTATATGGCCCTGTATGTCAGTCTATGAGGGGGATGCACCATAACTAACTTAGGCTGTTACAACATGTGAGGGATATCAGGTGTAAGCTGCCTTAAGGAATCTGGATGTACATTACCATACAATTCACCTTGGGTAAATGCAGGCCTACTGCTTCCTGCCATACAGACTGTTCTGTTTGTCAGTGTGATTGTGATGGTTTTAGTTATGCCTTATTATGTAACAGATACATCCCATTGTGTCAGCTGAGGTCTTTACCCCCTAGGGATTGTGTACAGAGTGCAGATAGAGGCTGCTGGACTATACATCTGCATAACTTACTCTTGATTGATTGGTATCCTGTGGCCCAGTCCATCTTTACTGTTGTACTACGTAAGGCCTTGGCCTGGACAGCAACATATGTAATGCTTTCCAGAATACTGTATTAATTTATCTGTTTGACAGTTGCATTAGTCTGTTTGTATGTATTTCAGAGTCTAAACAGCTGTATGATGTGGCATATACAACTGTAATAGTACACACATAAAGCTTTCTCATGTATGCAAACCTGTGTGTGGTGTTATATCCTTTGACCTCTCTGCGGGTATATGTTGCAGGAAACAATTGTCTTTTGTATGGGTGACTCATACAGTGTCCAGTTGGTAAGGTGGCAACTGTAGGCATACTGGCTGTTCCGTATGGTGGTGTGCCCCCTCTAAATATGATTCTTCCTGTACATATCTACATATTTCTGTGTGTGTATGTGCAGTTACACACACACACACACACACACACACACACACACACACACACACACACACACACACACACACACACACACACATATATATATATATATATATATATATATATATATATATATATATATGCATATATGTGTCTGTGTATATGCATCTTAGGAATGTTTATTGCTTCCACTTTGTACATTCCCTATGGTAGCCAGACTGTACTGCATGATATATTATTGATACCAGCCTGACATCATACAGGTGGGCTGGATTACTGTTAACATCTTGTGCCCATGTTGTGTCAGGTCCTGGTTATGGGATTTGTGACAGTTGGTACTGTATTGCAGGGCAGACCTGTTTGGCTGTAGGGGGGAATATCAATACATACATGACATATGTTGCTTGGGCCCCCTTGCCCCCATTAACGGTGCCTGTGATCATATATGTATTTATGTTCTCTTTTCTATCTATAGATATATATCTGCATATACATATATAGATATAAATATATATATATATATATATATATATATATATATATATATATATATATATATATATATATATAGAGAGAGAGAGAGAGAGAGAGATATTTATATATATATATATATATATATATATATATATATATATAGAGAGAGAGAGAGAGATAGGGATATGTAGACATATATTTATAGATGTATGCATACGTATAGATATATGTAGATATTCATATATATATATATATATATATATATATATATATATATATATATATATATATGTGTGTGCACACAAACACATACATCTACATGTATAAATGCATTACCTGTACTGTTGAATGACTGTGCTGGATGAGGATGATATGTTTGTGAAAACATTAGGGCTATGTTTATTTGCCATGGTTTAGTGGTAAATCACTTAAGCTGTGGTGTGCTCTGTCTTGGGTTCGAACCTTGTAGAGGCTGTTTATTTTGTTGCTGGGCAGAATAAGTGCCATTGGATACAGAGTGTTTAAGACACTTTTAAGCAGTTCTAAGTGGGCTTGCGCAGGTTTCCTCGGAGGTAAGCACTGCTAACTTCCAGTTACAGTTTCTTATACTCGGTTAGCTTCTAAATTGCTTAACCTGTGTAGGCATTGCTTACCCCAATGCAAACACTCTTAAACCTGCTTAATGCTGCTGAAAAGTGCTTACTCCCGCTTACCCCTGCACTAATTTCTTTAAAAGACAAGAAAAAAGGATTGATAGGAAAGTGGTGAAAAACGGGCACAAAGAGGGAAAGACAGTAGGGTAAATAACTACGGATGTGCAGGAAGGGTGTTGGGAAGGTCCATCGTTGCCTATTTCTTCTGCAGCAACAGCTTTGCATATACACTGAATTCAGAGATAGATTTGGACACTCATACCTCTGAGATAAGGGTGAGGACAACAATAATATGTTGTTAAGCCAATTAGACCAGATTACATGTGTCCAGTGGAAACATGTGTTAAATGGACAGCTATGTATGGGGTGAGATTTTTTGGGGGGAACAGATTGCCCTTTATTTTTTTCTTCAGGTGAGAGTGGGATATTGGGGAGGGTTAGTAAGTATATTTGGGGGGGTAGGTTGGGTAGGTTAACACACAAGACAAACAAGATGCATACAAGGGTGGTATATGACACATGTGGGGGTAAACACCTTGATGGGGAGGGTTGTTGTGAAATCAGAAGCCCATAAGCCCTCTAGTGGAAACAGTGGGACTGAGGTCCCCACCCATGGGCAGTCACCACTGCACCTTCACAGCCCTGAAGGTGGCTGTGCTAGGGGCTGAGTCAGAGAGCCAGGCCAACCCTCTTGTCATGACAAGTGGCCCTCAAGCTGGCATAGCAGATCTCCGACCTTTCTGCGAAGTTCACTATGCACCACAAACCGGTTCCGGTGACGGGTGACAGGTTCCTGTCCTCACCTGCTCCTGGGGGGGGTGAGCCCCACCCCCAGAGGCAGTTCCACCTGAAGGTGGTGCAGGACCAACAGATGAAGAGGTCCCGGGTTGGGCCCCAGATATGCTGAGATGAGACAAGTGGGTCCGCTGGGACCTGCATTCCCATACGTACTATGGTGGTTATGTTTTATCAACATATTTGGGTTAGTAATAGTCAACACATTCCAGGATTAGGTATAACAGCAGGCATAGATATTCCCATTAACCCAAACACCAGATATGGAACAGTTGCATAGCAAACAGAATTCATGCATATATGGGACCACATTGATAATTACAACAGCATGTAGGTACATTGATGGCAACATGCCACCAATGTGGCAGTATTTCAACATAGCACATGCAGAGAAACAGATTTAATTATCAAACAATAGGACATATGTCCCAACATTAGAGTTATGTCAGCACATACCAATTGAGTTGGGTATTTAGTTTATTGTTGCAGATATGGTGGGGGTAAGAGAAAGACGTCAATAAACAACTAGAATATTCCTGTAGTTTGCATTACTTTCCTAGTCAGTGCTGTTATCTGTACCTTACAAGTATTAGCACACTACCCTATTGCCTTACTTTGGACAGAGTATGGCTGTCGGCAACTACATGCATGACCTGGTTTTACCTGCAGTATACACCTCTTATCTGGTATACCTGTGGAGGAATTGTTTGTTAACACTAACTAACTGTTTCTACACATACTCCCAGATTCCAGGCTGATGTTATGCACATACCTGTCCATCTCTTTTTGCACAGACTCTGAGCATGTCTTGGTCACATGCAGGTAAACTGGGACATATTTCGACTATTGCCCACTTAAATCTTTAGTGCATTACAACACTCTTATACAGGATTTCCTAGACAGTTATATTATGTAGCACAGTGTGGGTGACAGTGATACCTTATTGCTCAGCTGGTGAACCTGGGAATATTGAGGCAATGTTACAATTGCCTCATGTACACAGACAACCCTCTCCTCCTCCCACAAAACACAAATACATGCGAGAGATGCAACTATACGGCCAAACTGGAGGCTGAGCTCTCTCAACATAGGACTGGCAAGACCAGTCAGGAGGGGAAGGTTACCACACACACTATAGACCCAGTCTCACATAGTACCATTACAACCTCAAATCATACACATAAACACACAAAGACATACTCGAAACTCTGATCAAAAATCTACCAAAACAGCAGAGGCCACCAAAGCAGACACCCAAAACCACCACCTCAGAACACAACACCTGCAACACATAGACCTCACAGTCAGAGTGTCAAACAGTCACAGCCCTTAAGGCCAAACACAATGCCAGACACACTAGTCATTGGTGACTCCATAGTCAGACACACTGATGTCCCGCTCACCAGACTGAGTAAGGAGAAGGTCACAGTAAGCTGTCTGTCGGGCGCTAGAATCCGCCACATAACGCAAGCACTCAGGTCTCTCAACAGCAGGTACAAATATGACTCAGTCATTGTCCACGCTGGTGTAAACGACCTGAGACGCACTCCTTGGACTACATGAAAAGAGACATTGAGGAGCTCTCTGATTATGTAGCCCAGGCAGGTATGACCCTGAACTTGAGCAGTATCCTACCTTCACCAAGAATGATGCCACAATACAGAGATAAGATGATCAGCTTTAACAATTGGCTTAAACACTGGTGTCATTCAAAGGGGATCCAGTATCTGTCTGCCTGGGATGACATGCTGGACAAGCCACGCTGCTTCGCAAGGGACGGCTTGCACCTGTCACCCTGGGATTCGGATATTGGCAAAGGCTCTTGCCACCCCCATAGTGCCTTTTAGGCAAGGCTCAAATTCTAAACCTACCACCCTAGAACACAAAAAGGAAATAAACTAAGGGTAATACTGCTCAATGCCAGAAGTCTAAATCTCAAAATGCACTTTTCGAGGCCCTTCTCAGTATGGAGAACATCGATGTCTGTGCTGTGACAGAAACCTGGTTCAAGGCTCCTGAGAGCACCCCAGCTATCAGGTTTTACCTCATATCATGCCCGCCCCAAAATCAGGAAAATACCAAGAAAGGAGGGGGTATCCATATTCATCAAGGACACCCACACCTCAAGACTGGTGGCAACGCATGATGCATCGGAGACCATCCAGGTGCAATTAACCGTAGGCAAGACTGCTCTGCAAATAGTAGCATGTTACAGGCCACCCTCACAAACTCAGGAACCTCACATGGCCTTCCTGAAAACACTAGAGGGGATAAATGTATCACCAAACACCATCATACTAGGTGACTTCAATTACCCAAATATAGACTGGGAACACTACTCAAGCCCAAACACCCTAGCCCAAAAGTTCCTGGAATTCATAAACTCAAATGCCATGGAACAACTAGTCACCATTCCCACAAGAGGAGATAACATACTTGATCTCATCATCACGAACATGGGAGCACAATGTTCAACACCGGAAGTATACCCCTCACTGAAGAGATCAGATCACAAACTAATCTCGCTGGAGGTCCTCATCCCACCCCCACCTGAAATAAAAAAGACCACAGTAAAGAACTTCCCAAAAGCCGACTTCACACTTCTAAAGACTAGTGTGGTCTCCTTTAAGGCCCCCAGGCTGGGAGGAAACAGTACTCAAGCCGCTGAATCACTTACAAATGCCTTCTACCAGCACCTGCAGGACTGCATGGATAAGGCAATCCCAAGCAAAACAAAGACTCTTTGTACCAAAGGCAAGCGTCCAGTCTGGTGGACCCCAGCCATAAACAAACTCTACAACAAAAGGAGGAAGCTACTACAAGATAGAGCAAAATCCTTAAAAGGTAAGACACCCTTGATCACTATAAGTAAAAAACTAAGAGCTCTCATAAAATCATCCAAAGCAAATTTCGAGAGAAAAATAGCTAAAGACTCAAAAGACAATCATAAGGCCTTCTTTAGCTATGTTAGAAACCTAGGAGGAAGCTCCCAGATATGCTCAGAACTAGTTCAAAATGATGTGAAGATTACTAATCCTACAGACATTGCCAACATACTGGCTGACAGGTTCAGTGCAAACTTCTCACCCCCCCCCCAAAAAGGAGAGATATCTATACCAAATGATTGCAGCCCCCAAACATCTCCAGCCCAAGTGAGAACTGCTCTCCAAAGCAAAAAACACAGCATCCATGGGACCTGATGGTGTCCCCGGCTGTGTGCTCCACGAACTCAATGAGGAATTAAACCCACAGCTAGGACAGCTGTTTAATCAAAGTCTTACCTCTGGATACGTACCCAGGAGTCGCGCACTGCAACTGTGGTCGCACATCATAAGGGCGGTGCGTCCACGGACCATGGTAATTACCGCCCATTAGCTTGACAAGCCTTATCTGCAAAGCCATGGAGAGGATCATAATGGACCTCATAAATAAAGACATTGGGAATTTGCAGACTTTGGATCCAACCCAGTTTGGCTTTGTCAAAGGCAGATCATGCCTTTTAAACTCGGTTGACTTTTCAAAACAGTCACCAAAGCCATTGATGAGGAAAGGCAGTCCATACAGCCTACCTCGATCTGGCTAAGGCCTTCGATACAATACCCCACTCGGGTATCATTGAAAAACTCATCAGCTTAAATGTTAACCCATACATCACAAGATGGGTTGCAAACTGGCTGAGTGACAGAACCCACAGGGTCAGAGTTGCTGGCGCCATGTCAGACTCAAAGCCTGTCACAAGTGGTGTCCCACAGGGCTCAGTCCTGGGCCCACTCTTGTTTGGCATCTACTTTTCTGAAGTACAAGCAAACACAGGAGGGTTATGGCTGACAAAGTTTGCAGATGACTGCAAACTGGGCCATAGTAGAAAACACATCTGACACAGATATCCTTCAGAAGGGTCTCACAGAAACGGATAACTGGTGCCAGAGCCACGCCTAAAGTTAAATGCCAAAAATGCATAGTCATACCCTTCGGAAAAACAAGGTTACCCCTAGCTACCAAATAGGAGGCAATCCACTGAGCACAGAAGAAGTTATCAGGGACCTGGGGACCCAGGTTGATAGTAGTCTGTCATTCGACACCCATGTAGCTAAAGTAGTTAGGAAGACCTTCTACATTGCCCACCTTATCATGAAGGGATTCTCATCTAGATCAAGGGAGGTTATAGTCTCCTTTACTCATCACTCATCAGACCAATGATTGAGTACAATGCCCCATTTGGAATGTATCTGACCCGACACTTGCAGCAGCTGGAGAGGCCACAAAAGTTCCTCACCAAAAGGATAAAGGGTCTCAAAATCTATCCTATGCTGCCCGACTGAAAGAACTCCAGCTCTATTCAGTCGCTTCCTTGCTCAGAGGTGACCTTTGCCTAACATACAAGGCCATGTCAAACCCAGATTTGATGAATATGCTTCACCTCAAAAAATCTAGATCCATCAGAGCCACAAGGGCGGAGACTTAAACCTCGACACGGCTATTAATAGGACGTGCTGGAGGGATAGATTCATCACCCAAAGACTCCCTATGCTGTGGAACAGAATCCCGGTACATGTGAGGCAGAGCACCTCGCTGGCCTTGTTCAAGAGAAATCTTGACCAATGGATGGGAGATCGCAGATATACCCCAGGGATTACCTCAGTGTCACTGCTCGACAGAGGCACAGCAAAATAATGGGTATAGTTCCCCATACTAAAGGGGTGGCGTAAGCCACAAAACGATGGGCTAGGCTTGTAAATGCCCTCGGGCAGATAGCCTAGTATGAACCTATGAACCTATGAACCTATGAACTGCAACACTCACAATGCCATACAATAACAGAGTGCACATTACTAGTACAGGATATTAATCTTTTTTTTTTCTAGGCACAGTGTTCCTATCTGACAGACCTGTGGGAGCAATGTTTGTTAGCACTACCTGAATGTTGCCACATGAATTACCAGATTCCACATTAGTATTATGCACATACATCTCACTCTGTTACTGTACACACTCTGGTCACAGCTTAAGAATATGGGAGGGGGTGTAGATGAGACATTCTTGGCTTATTACTCTCATAACATTTTGGGGAGTTGCTAGAGTGACAGGTTTATTCCTATAGATGTCTGACAATCAGTTGTATTTCTTGTTTGCTACCTAAACATCTGGGATCATCCCACTGAATTCCCAGGTGGACATGCAGCAGATATCGGCCAATTTACTGGACATTCTGGACATATCTGCACAGTTGTGGGGTATGATTCTGTATGCAGCCTACTACCACTCGAACCATGGCTGTATGTGCTAAAAATGCAACAGTTCATGTTTTAGTTGAGTGTGATATTTAGATTTTGTTGTTTGTCTTTTCATTGTTTTCTGTCTATGTCTCTTTCAGTTGTACTATATGACTGCTTTGGATTGCAACAGTCATATACAAACATTCCTACACATTTTATTTATGTTGCACAGTGTGAGTAACAGTGCTTAATACAATGGTACTATTAAGTGATTGCAAATCTACATTACCATATGACACCAGAGTAAACACATGCAGTCCAGCAATTAGACCTTTATTGTCAGGCTATTATGATTTTATTTACATACAACCTATATGAGAGTCTTCCTGCCATATTCTCTGAAGTATGCAGCACATGCCTTAAAGAATACAGATTTTGTACAGGCAATTAACTTACTACTATTTTAGACTTATTTCCTATGACAGTGCATGCAAGAGTATTACTAAAATACCTCACGTTGCAACCGCTCCAAGCAACATCCATGGGCCTCCTGGTTCAAAGCCTGCTCACTTGCCACTGTGAAGGACATAAAAGGAATATTTAGCCATACCTATCCATAATATACATGAGCTAGCAATTATTAAACAGGTAGTGGACTGATACTCTGCTCAGCCCAGTCCATACCAAAACTGCAAAAAGTCACACAGGAAGGCTTTTCCTCTGTTGAAACATGGCTATCCGATGCCCAATTAATACTCAACCCAAACAAAACTAAACTACTCATCTTCCAACCCACCAAACATACTCAAAACAACTCTCACTTTAACATCACGGCAAAAGACAACACCACTATATACCCAACTGAACACACCAAATTGCTAGGTGTGGAAATAGACAAACTAAAATTTGACATTCACATATCCATGACTATAAAAAAAAGTCCACAAAAAACTAGGAGCATTATACAGAAATAAGCAATTTCTCACCAAAGCAGCAAAGATTTCAATAGCAAATTCCCACCTTATCTCCACACTACTTTATGTCTCTCCAATATATACCAATGTAAGGCAATGTGATCTAAACAATCTAGAGACCTGGTACAACAAAATCGCCAAATTCGCCACAGGGGCATCCTACCATAGTCACCACTGTCTCTCACTTGCTGAACTGGGCTGGCTTGAACTCCCTCACCTCCTTCAGTGGTATCAACTCTCACTCACCCACAAACTAGTAAACCATCCACTAAATGTCCCATCCCTCCAGAATCTACTCCAACCCTATCGCACCACCAGATCACTAAGATCCAGCAGCAAAAATCACTTGCAGATCACTAAAGCCAATAACTCTGCTGGTGAAGCACTATTCTCTTGCGCCATAGCCAAATTATGCAACTCACTCCCACCCACAATTACCTCCATACCATCATGCACCCACTTCAAAACTTTACTAAAAAGCGAACTAAAAACATGCTGGCTATGCCCTTGCAACTCCCACTCTAATATCATCCACCCCATCCAACCACTACCTTTTTTCCACTCCACTAACTACCTTGATTATAGCAAGCTCAGATGCTCATCAGCCAGTACGTATTATACAGCATGAACTTCTTCTTGTAACATTTGTTAATGTCTGGTATGCACTTCACAGATAAAGATTCTAGTTGTCTACTGATGTACTATGTTCTTCATCTGTAAATATGTTGTAAGTAATTGCTATGTAAATTGTTATTCACTATGTAATCCAATGTATATACTGTCTGTTTATTTTAACTGTGGAGCTTTTCTCCCCGGGCCTCCGCTGAAAATGGACCTACGTCCAGTCGGACACTCCCGGTCAACAAATTTAAATAAATAAATAAAACTTACACATTGCTGGGACCTCCCTGTCCTCCTAGCCTCTTGGATCCAGTGATCCAAAAGATCCCTCTTTTGCTGTTTCAGGTCGGCATAATGATGCCTGACCTGCTCACCAGTTTGGGGTATGCCAGTGGCACTGGTGAGGTCACGAGCGAGATGGTCCCAGGTTTCCACCTTGTATTGGGAACCTCGGTACTGGCTCTGCAGCTGTCTCTGGTCATGGACGTTTACAAGGAGTCCTGCCATGACTCTGGCCTCCTGGATGCCCCAGCACTGTGCCCAAAAGTGCACTTCCTCATCCATTCCAGACATAGTGCCTACAAGGGGAAGCTACAACCAGTTATGAAATGTATTCCCACCTGTTGGGTTTAAATAGGGCCGATTTCCTGCACTTTGCCTTGATTGGATGGTTTTGTAAAGGCTAAGCTATGGGCAAACCTGCTTAGCTAAGGTTGGCATTGCTGAAAGGTTTATACCAATGAGCAAATTTAATTTAGTTGGCCTACACATTGCTTACACCTAGTAAGCTGGGCTGTGCAATGTTTAGCGTTGCTTAATTTTTAATTTGCATACTATTTTTTTTTGGCATTGATTTATTATTCATTACATGTTATATATGCGTTTGGTATCCATGATTCATGTGTACGTTCACTGTATGGGGTCCTTGTGTTTATTAGGGGATTTCAACACTTTATTACAATAACACCTCGCATCTGGGCTTAATGCAGTACTCCATTTCACATATTTATGTTATGTAGTAAGTTATACAACATAAAACTGTATATAGATTCCTTTCACATGTTCAGTTTGATTTTCCTATAGTGAGGATCTGTTTGTTGATACCTCCATCTTATGTATTGCTGTGATGGCTTAGTGGTTAACTAATGTGATTATAGTGTGCAGGGTCCTGGGTTCAAGACCTTCAAAGGCTGTTTATTTTGTTTCTGGCCAGAGCAGCAGCTGTTGCATACAGAGTGATTAAGGCACTTTTAAGCAATTATAAGTGGGTTTGCATGGGTTTGCATGAGTGTAAGCTATGCTAACCTTCGGAGAAATATGCTTACAGAGAGTTAGCTTCAGTATTGCTTAACCTGTGTGCACCTTGCTTACCCCCACACAAACAGGCTTAAACTTGCTTACTACTGCTTAAATATGCTTATTCTCACTTACTGCTGCTTAATAGTCCCTACACTTGCTTACTAGTGCGTACTACCGCTTACCACCACACTAATTTAGACAGTAATATCTAATGGTTCTTGGAAAGGTGGTGGATTTGGAAACTGTATGGATTTATCATTCATTACACATTTTGCCTTCCATTTATATCCCTGATTACTGTGTACATATATTGTATGGGGCACTTGTGATTATCTGTGGATTTTGCAACATTATGACAATGACACCTCACATCTGTATTTAATGTAGTACTCCATTTCACAAATATATGTTATAAATATATAAATGTTGTAAATATATCTTATTGTAGGTTATGCAACAAAATAAATTGATCATACAGTGATTTGACATGGAAAATGGATTGTACTGGAGTGAGACTCAAACCAGGAATGATTGCTCTTAAGGCGAATGCTCTGCCCACTACACTATTGCTATACTGCTTCATTTGCATATACCTTGCTTTTTATCCTCTTGTGCTATTTAAGCTAAATTAACAATAGCTAAGTGATGGGAAAACCTGCGCAACTATGGTTAAATGTAATCAGTGTCATAAAAAAATATTCTTTATATTTCATGTTTAACTATTACTCTTGTAAATGTGGGGGGATGTTTCTGGAGGTATGCAAACACTTATGAGCAGTCTCACTCATTCTTACTCATACTCTGCTGTTTTTCATTGCAGGGCCGTGTATATTGTCAGAGCTCTACTCTCAGACATGCCCCCTGCACCCATACATGCTCCATGTAAGTGTATGAGTTCAAGCAGCGCACCTTCATTAATATGCATGGTGCGCTGTTTGCTGCTCCTAAATGGTCACTTCTGTGCAAGACTAAGCTAGTCCTGCACAGAAGGATAGTGAATCTGGGGGATAATCTAAACAAATATGGGACTAGGACAAAGTCCTGTGTGACACCCTGATTGTAACCAAGAATTTCACTTTTCTATTTGCTGTATGATACTTGCCGTGTCCTAGTGTATTTGTAAGCCATGCAGCCATCCACCTTATCAAGAATATATTAATACCTAGTTGTTCTAAGTTATTGATCAGTGTTTTTGGTATGATCCTGTCAAATGCTGAAGTTAAATCTATGTAAATTACATCACAACACAATTTTTCATTCATAGTTGTTATTATATTGTTATAGAACATCATGTTACAGGGGGTAATAGATCTACTTTCACCATAGGCATGTTGATATATAGTTTCAAGTCCCAGCCTTTCCAGTTTTGACAATAACTTATCCAATATTGCCTTCTCCATTTTTTCCACAACATGAAAGCGGACTTAAGGGTCTGTATGACTTTGAGTTTGTTCTACTCCCCTTTCCCTTAAAGGCAGGTTTAATAAGTGCATGTATGCAATCTTGAGGAATCTCCCCATATTTGTATAACCTAGCAAATAATAGATATAATGGTATTGTACGTTCTTGCTGACATTCTCAGGTCATTATTATTAATTCTGTCTCCTCCCTGTGCTTTGTTTGGATCCAGTTTGCATATTTCTTTTTCAATATAATCTAATTTGATTTCAGTATCTGAGGTTACCTACCTGGCTGTCACTAGTACAGCTTATCACCCCTTTTGTGGAGCCAAACTGTTTTGTAAAATATTTTGTAAATATAACTATAATCCCTTGTGTCTTAGCAAAAATTTTAGAATCTACACACAGTTTATCAAGTTGTATAACTTTACTCCTTCCACATCTTATGTATCTAAAATGTTTTCCTATCAGGTTCAATATCTTTATATGTAATTTCTTCACACTTTTCTTGATCTTGTCTCACACTGCTTAATTTGTTTGTCCAGCTTGTTTATTTCAGTTGTCAAAGTTGCAGTTCCACATGTTTTCAAATTCTTATATTTTTTGTTTCTCACTTTAATCAAGTATCTCATTCTCATGGAAATATATTGGACAGATGTTGTATGCCTAGATCTTGAGGTTATTTTTTTTTGTATTTAAACAATTACTGTTTCAAAACATTTCATATTGTTCTGCAGTTTTTCTCCTGAATGCAACATTCCAATTAGGTTTACATAGTGACTGTTTTGTTTCCATATTCTCTGCTATTAATCTTCTGTGAACTGGTTTAGATTTCAGTTTAGCAGAATTATCTACCAACAAATTAACCCTTATAACCTGATGATCACTGCACATTAATAGTGGTAAAACTTGACATGAAGTAACAGTAATTTCTTTAGGAACACAATATTAGTATGTTTCATTCCCTGGTAGGTTTTTCTTATAATCTAAAGAAATTGTTGTTCCTGAACATGCATAGTGAATGATTTCCTTACTAATGCTGTTGAATCTATATTATTCCAGTTTGTTTCTGGTAAATATAAGTCCCCATCCACTTGTATTCTTCCCTCTTGTGTTTCATTCAAGAAATGTACACATTCCCTTAGGTCATCAGTACTTGTTTTTGGTGGTCTATACACTCCAACAATTGTTATATGTTCCAGGGTTGTCTTTACTGTCGCAGTTGCACAGTCTATAGTATCAGTGTTATGACTAAACATGTCATAATCACAAGTCTGATAACTATCTTTAATCCTTATCAGAACTCCTCCACCTGATTTTTTGTTAGAATGTCTGTTAAAGCAAAAACATTTCTAGCCTGACAGATCTGGTTTGCATTCCTTGTTCTTTAACCATGTTTCACAAACAATAACGACATCAATCTTTGGAAACGTACCACATTTTCAATAAAAAAATATATTTTTTTAATGCTCCTAGCATTAACAGCCATCAAAGATGCATCATATGTTGCTATCTGTGAATTGCTAAATTTTCAACCTGGCAAAAATCCTGCCTTGTGTTTGTCAAGCATTGCAAAATATATGCTGAAAAAATTATCATCCCTGATCTTGACAAGTGCAAACCATCTTGTCTGAGCACATGTGTGCCCAAAACTAGGCTTGGATGCTTTACACATTTCCATTTTTAAAAATGGCACATTTTTTCATGTAAGTATTTCCCCCAAAAATCTTTTCATTCACTGTGACATGACTCTCCTTTCTATATGTGATTTGTGAAAAATACATCCTAGCACCTGGACAAGCTATGCTGTCTAGGAGGACTGTAAGTTCCCTATTAACATTTAGAGAGTCCTTGCAGAGGAGATCATTTGTACCAACATGAATAAAAACAGATCAGTACTTCCTTACATTAAAGCATTCTAAGGCTTGTCTAACATCCTCTATTTTTGTTCCTGGCAAGCATAATATGATTCAATGTTCAATATCTTCTCTGAAAATGTGAGTATCAGTTCCTCTAATAACTGAATCTCCAATTACAAGAATATCTTTCTTGACCAGATCTGAAGAATCTTCAGCTTCTAATTCAGTAATATTTGCTCTGTCAGTTTGTTACAAAGGGATGATATTCACAATCATTAATCATAGTAACCCCACTGTTTTCATTGCTGATTAAATTTGCAAACATACAACGCTCATACCGCTTGCTTTGTATAGCCACAGCTTGAGCGATGTTGCCAATGTCTGCTTTTCTCTTCTTTTTTCTTACAGAAATGTTCTTCAGTCCTTCCATGGTCAGTTTTGATTTCTTCATTTTCATCTGCCCCTTGCCTCTTTTTTCTATCTTCCTTTAGGAAAAAAAAATGATCCCTTTTTCTGTAGATGAAATGTTTTCTGATAGAGAAATGTTATCAACCCCTGTAATCTTTGTGTTACATAACAAAGCACAGTCCTTTTTAGTATGTATTCTCTTTACTCAACAAACATTTATCAGTTTCTTTTTCTTCCTTGTTATTTGTTTTGAATGTCTTCCTTTCTGTTGTTTTTTATTTCCTTCTATGTACTGTGAATCCTCAGATTGCTGAATACTTGTATTCAGAATTCCAAAGATGTCAGTGGCATTTTCTTGTTTCACAGGGGTGAGTGATCTTTCAGACAGCAGACATATCTTTTTTAAATGTGTTCTATTTGCTCTTTGCCTAACATTATTTATCTCATTAGTCCAGTTATTAATATACATAACAGTTCTCCAAGCTGTGCTAATTACACAAGTGCAATCGTCATTAGTAAGTCTAGCTCTGCTACTAATAATAGCAAGCAAATCAACCAACTTTTGATATGAGCAACACAGATCACTAGTGTTATCAAGTATTACCTTTAAATATTCATAACATTTATTACACTCTACAAGATAGTTATGCTTTAGTGAATCATTAATGACAAAATCATTTAAGGATTCCATATTCAGCTGAAAATAAATAAAAAATTCTATAAGAAAGAAAGATCAAAATCAGTTACCACAGAATTCAAAGAGAACTTAAATCACATTCTATGAGAAAAATCACACGCACACGATATACAACTAAATATTAAATTAAGTACAGTTAAGTTGTTGCTGTGACCGTACAAATTGTGAAAGTCAAACAAAAGCTGGAACTCACTATTGCTCGTAGTAGCAATGTTTTTTAACAGTGAAGATCAATAAATCACAAACCAAGACAAAATTTTTAGATAAGCTCTGTATTGTCCTTTCTGCAGTCTGTATGAATTTATAGCTGACTAGGCCTCTTGGGATGGTTAGAGTTTGCCTGTCTAAAACCCAACCCTTTCTAAAAACTAAGTGAAAATTAAAGGCAAACCAACAAAATATAAATCAAAGTAAAACTTCTTGCGTACAAGCTATCCCTTCCATCCTACAAACAGTGAAAAACAGTGGTAAAAGATAACATATAAATTCAAATAAAAGCTTCTCTTACCCAGCTACTGCACAGTCAATCATAAACCATTACAGGGTTGTTTATATAATTTTTGGATTCTATGTACCTAATGCATATTATTATTTGTTTACCTGTACACTTTGGGCATCATCTCAAGTTTTCCTACATTCCTGGCATACCATCAAAGCTGCAAAAATTCTGGATTCTAAAAGATATGCAGATTTGCTGGAAAGGCTGTAGTATGTAAATGTTTCATACTCTGACAAATTATGTGGGAAGACTGACTTAATATAAAGATGCATCTGCATTATTCCTGTAAAACTACTCACCCTGCCCAACAAGCAGGGTCCATACCTCTGCTTGCTTACTTTATTTATGAAGCAGCGTCCCCATCTCATTTCATATACCATTCATTGAATTACCTTCCACCAAATAAGCAGCATCCTTACCTCAGCTTGCTTATCAGTTCAGCAAGCTTCCTCCAGCTGCTCATTTTCCTTTCCCCAGCTCCTTGAAATGAACATCCAGACACCAGAGGGGGAACAGAAGAGGGCAAGCCTGTCCCTCTTCTCCAGCAACCATCCTGACCAGGCTGTTCCCCCTCCCTTCTACCCAAAATTGTTCAACCCACTACTTCCCATAAAGGGAAGGATTAAGCCAAACATCATTCGGTGCACCCATCTGTAAAGTACCTTAGAATCCCATCATAAACCCACCCTGCCATACCATCACTGAAACACACCCTAATGAAACTAAATAAAGTAGGATTACTGTGAACCCACTGTACCACTCGAACATACATCAAGAGAAATACATACCTTTTTAGCCCGCTTCCTTCAAAGCTGAAATCATGGCTCAACCTGAACGGATTGACAACCTATAACCACAATAAAACCACAAACTGTAACCCCTTGAACGCAAATCGACACCCAGTCAAAACACTAGTATCAAGTCTCATACCCAGGACCCAGTCAACTGTAGCATATCACCTTAGCCCACCAACTACCCAGTTCTGAAAGTACAACAACTCAATTACTGTAGGGAATAGTCTAACTCCAAAACTTTAATGTCCTAATCTTAGATGTCAGAAAACCAGCATCCTTTGACCTAGTTCCTGAAAAATCGCCTATGTGCAACATGAAGTACTCTATGTGCCCAGCCATAAACACCCCCAATTCACTCATTACCAAACCATTCTTAACCCCTGTTTGTCCCTGGCCTTTCCCCTCAAAAGCTCTTTTTCCTTATGTTACCTACACCACTAGTAGGTAATTAAGACCTGTCCTACAGCTGCCTTATTCTGCAACAAAGCTTCCTTCAAACCTTCTAACGCCCCTGTAACAATGCACCCAGTTTCTAAAACTACCCCAACACAGCCACCTACCAACCATGCTTCCTAAAACCCTATCTACAAAATTCACCCAAACCCCAAGTGAAATGATCCTTGTGCTATTCTGTAAAACCTTAACCTGGTATGTAACATTAACACTACCTACTCAAGGGACAAATTTGTCACCCCAAAGATACCACCCATTAGGAACAAACTCCAGCATCCTGTCAAACACCTCATTGGCCCTTCCCCCACATACGGCTCAAACAACTGGATGAGTGAATACAACCACCCCAAGGTTCCAAGAAAGCAAGGACTGAACTTCACTTGCTTGGCGTCATAGGGTTGTAGCCTAATAGGTTCCTGTGCTCCTATGAATGTCGTGACTCTACTCATCCCGTGGGATCCCCACACTCCCCATAAGCCATCCCCGACAGTTTTTCCCTTGACCCCCTACCTACTTCTTCCTTACTTGCCCCTTATGCCAATGCAATAATCAGCTCCCACTAATTAAACACAGTGTTCTAACATGCCTTAATAAGGTGATTACTCAGAACCCGCTTGTGCCCCATTCCAGTGGCAAGAACATCCATCCTATGAAAACATAACCTTTCAAATCCCCTTTTCAAGCCACTACATGATGTCTTCTGCACTTCAGCAATCTGCAAAGAAAAGAAAAAACAATAAATTCTATGTGCATACATACCAATAATTACTTAACATGGTGGCACTGACTAGGACCCCTGCCACCCCATCAAGTGTTTGCCAAACTCTGCACCAAAGTATGGCACCAGCCCCCCCCCCCCATTTTTTTTATACTATGACTCATATCCCCTTAGACAAGAGTGATAATTGCTACCTGCAGAAAAAGAGCTGAACTTCTCTAGCTTGTAACCATCCCTGAACCAGTAGCCTAATAACGTCCTATGATACTAAGAGTGCTGTGACTCCACTCCACCTACCTGAACCCCGTCCACATTGGCATGCCTCAATGAGCACTAAATAAAATGCATTACCTATAACTTCATCAATCCCACTGCAGGAACCTAAACTCTTACCTATGGCCAATGGCTGTTGCTCCCTTTTACTATTGAATGCAAAAGCCCAAAAGCTGGGACAACTTTCAGTGTTAATCTAACATACTGAATGGTTAATAGTTCAAATTGTAGAACCAATTAACCCTGAGAGCACAAACTCAAATGCCTGTCCTTCTCTGACTAGCAGTATAAATCCTCTACCAAACTCAACAACTTTGAAATCCACTTACTTCAGTCAGTAACTGTTGCCCACTTGTGCTCCCCATGTGTAACCTCCTTGCTCGCCACTGCTTCCATCATCTGTGAATTCACTATGTTTCACCACAACTGATACTCGACACACCACCATCTACAAAGAAAGGGACAAAAGTAAACCCTGTAATATGTAAAGAGAAGGCTCCACCGTATACCCACTATTCCAAATTACAGCTGCAGCATTCCAAGACCACATCTGCAAGAAAGAAAAAGACATGTAAATCATCCAACATACATAACACACATTCCAAGACATCTTCAAGGGCAACCTATCCTGCCAACCCAGGAAGGAATGGACCACCGCCCCACACATCTATGACAAAGCAGCCATAACTGATGCTATGCTTCCAATGGCCCTATCAAATACCCACAATAAATTTAACTAATAGTTGAGTATGTTAAAACTAAATCCCACACATGAAGGGACCTGTCAATATCCACAACCTGGGTAACCTTGCGATTCCAGACCACATCAATTAGCGCACTGCATAAGCCAAGCTAACTTGTATTGTAAAACCATCTGCCTAGCTCTTAATCTTCCATCTCCAAATGAGGTACACTAACGAACATCATGTGGAACAAATGGACACAATGCGGCAAACCTAATAATAGCAGACTAGCAGCTTTCAAAATATAATCAGGTATTATTTTAAATATTCCTTTTACAAACTTAAAAGGTTGAATGAACAGGTTTGCAGTAGCATAGATATTCAGAATGGTATGAAGTTCGCAACTCAAATGCCTGTCATTATTTCTAACTGCAGTCTTAATATTTTACCATAACTTGTCAGAAGACACCATTCTAAAGAAAGAAAAGGGGGGGGAGCATGCAGAAAAATCTGCACATCCTGCATAAATCTGTACCATTGAGAGGTATGCCTTCCTAGCATGGCAGACACAACTGCTGTTTTGCTGACCCATATCCTCAACTCTAACCATACCCTCCTTCACAGCCATTGCCACCACACTGAACTTACAGCCTGCGAACAGACAACCTCTCCTTGGAAACATTCCAGTCACCAAGCATGGGAAATGACTACTCCACCATCAAATGATCTGCCAAGCAGCCCCAATTTATAAGAATCAGATCAAAATATAAGGCTGCATTTTTTATTTTATTTTGCTTTTTTTTTTTCAACCGACTGCAAGAATGATTGACCTGCCAAGCAAAATTGCCTCCCCCAAACCATCCGCCAGCTGCTGTGGGGCAAGCTAACCATTTCCCTTACATCCAGTTGAGCAGAATCTGTACCTTAGATAGGCATGAAAAAGCTTTGTCACTCTACTGCTGGGTATTCCTGAGTACATGAGAACACATTTATACCCTCTGTGTAGAATAATAATTACCATATTGCACTGGGCTCAGCAGGATAGTTTTTTTTTTTTGCAACGTCTAAGCAAGCCATCTTCCGGGTCTCTAGGTCAACAGAATATTCTAACAAGATATCTTGGTAAGTAATGATCATGACTATCAGTGTGAGTGTTTCTGACTAGCAAAGTGTGGTGGTCCTTAAGTATAGGCCAGTAGACTCTTCAAAATTACAGTCAAGTGTCAATGCTCTACTCATCTCTTATCTACCTAGCCAATTGACAAAAAGAATGGAAACCTAGCCCTTTCTATATTCTCCACTCAGAAATTATTCTTTCTTATACGCCAAGCAAGGTCTCGCTTATCTTTTTAGTAGGAGCCATTTGGTTGGGACAGGCTTGATTTCATTTTTACTACTGATGATTTCACTTTAACAGGTATTACTGTTAGCCTGTCACATTATTTTTAAATTAAAAGTAAAATATTTCACAACAGCATTGAATCAACACACCTTTTTTCTTGCATATTTCCATAACATTTGTAGATCCATGTTATCATGGCAGACAACAGAAGACCAGCCACAGGGACACCATCTCCCAGATTCTCAAAAACTTGCATGATGTGCATGATTAGTGTAAGAGGAAATTTTGCCAATATGGCGGCCGAGCAATCCACGTACATTTCCATATGATGTGCGCAAGCGCTGTAGCACTAGTGCTGCACGTTCCCAGCCCCTGTATGCAAATTACCCCATTTGCAGGTAAAAAACATGCAAATGAGGTAAATCTGCCATCCAGGAAGCAGGAACCAGGTGTGCAGAACCAGCGTAATATGCAGAAATGTACTCGGTTAGTAACCGAGTATGGTTCTGCAAAATCCAAAACGGGGACATGACATCACCAAATAAAGGCTGCATATCATTGAGGAAGCATGAAAATGGCCAAGCAGAAGGCCATTGGCATTGCAAATAATGCAAAATGTACAAATACAACTTTTATTCTATGTATGCTGATCACGGCCATTGAATCATAGGGCAGAGGTGCACAAACGGGATTGGTAGGGAAATAAGAAAATAAACCTAAAAAAAGCAGTCTAACTAAAATCAGTATTCCACAATGCAAAATGTATAAAATACAACTTTTATTATATGTCCAAAAATAAACCTAAAAAAACAGTCTAACTAAAATCAGTATTCTGTCATGCAAGTCAATGGCAGGCAAAAGACAACCTGGCCAGTGAATAGTGGTTGTTAAGGGGGGTAGCACAGTGTGACACATGTAACTATGCATTAGCAGGCAATTCTATGCAAATGAGGGGAAGGTTAATGAATTCCAGTTTTCCCCAGCATGTGAGGCAGGTCCCAACAGTGTAAGAGTATGAATAGCTGAGTGCAAGACTAGGAGGTAGGTGACATCATGGGTGGGTGTGTCAGGCATACTGTCAGTGGATTGGAGCCCTGTGGCTCGGGGCTGCATCCAGCTTAGCACAGCGAAGCCAGGGCGTGTGTCTAAACCTGCCCAGCACATATGACAAAGTGTAAGCAGGTGTGCGCATGCGCAATGAGATCTACAGGAAGATAAAGGAAGTGAAATCAGGAAATAGCAGCAGTGTGCACATTGGACTACACCGATTGTGTGGCACCCCCAGGCTGAAACAGAAGGGCAATGGGAAAGGAAAGCAGCAGTAGGAAGGTAATCAAGGAGTACTAGGTTCGCTGCTAGGTGAAACATATCAGAACCAGACAATTGCACAGGCAGCAGACCAACCCAGTCCAGAACACCAATATAAACTATGCAAACACCTATCCCTCTGTTTTTTCCCATACCCTACACTACCAACGTAAACAAGCGGGGAACTTTTAACACTCACAACAGCAAAATGTTAGGGGCTGCAATAGCTATCATACAACTTGTGGAAGAGGCTGAGGGTGGTGAGGATGTGAATGCTGCCAACCAACCCATAGTGAGGAGATGGAGAAAAGTGTACAGACCCAGCGTAACCTACTAAGGGCTACATGAGCTGGAGATAGTGGAGCACTATAAGCTGGACATGAACCTCCTACAGCAAATTGTTGAGCTGTGCCAGCCACGCCTGACAAACAGAGCTAACATAGGGGAACCCATCCCAGTGGAAATGATGGTATGTGTAGGCCTAAGAATACAAGCTACAGGTACCGTCCAAAGGCCAACAGGGGATATGATGGGGATCTCACAGGCATCAACATCCAGGGTACTCCACCAGTTCCTGGATGCCATGGCAGCACATGTCAGTGAGCATGTATATTTCCCCCTTACCCATGAGGCGGTAGCCAGCAATATGCGTCTCTTCCACCAAATAGTAAAATACCCTGAGGTAGTGGTAGCAATAGACTGCATGCAAATACACATCAAAGCACCACCCAGTGAGTAGGGTAGGGTCTACATCAACCACAAGGACTTCCCCTCCATCAACTGCCAGGTCGTATGTCATGCCCAGGGCATAATACTGAATGTGTATGCTGGCTGCCCTGGAAGTTATCACGATTCCCACATCTGGCATCTCTCACAGCTGTACCAGAAATTTGCCAATGGGGACATCCCACATGGTCACCTAGAGGGGGATGCTGGATATGCACTGGAGTTGTGGCTGATGACACCCATCAGAAATGCACACACACCCGAACAAGAACTCCATAATGAGGCACACGCACAAACAAGAATCACAATAGAGCGTGTGTTTGGGATGCTCAAGTCACAGTTCCAGTACCTGGACACATCCGGTGAAGCCTTGTAGTACTCACCAACTATATGTACCCAAATCGTCCTTGTATGTGCCATGCTACACAATATGATCCTGCGGAAACAGCTGCAGCAGGACCAGCAAGGGGCAGGGCCACATAGCACCCCACCAATGCCAAGGCCTGCACAGGCACAGAGTGACTCAGAGAAGGAACAACCTGAGCTTGCCCCAGTAGGCAGAAGGAGGCATACCCAGTATGCTCTGGCCCTGGCAAAGAGGCAATGCATAACACATACTCTGACATGGGAGGGACCCAGGGAATAGCACTTCTCTCTGACACTCACCTGCAGTAAAAGGGGTGCCAAACATTACACTACCTGTGCCTAATCATGCATAGGCAATGTACTATGTGCATCTGATATAGGCATCCCTGTAGCACCACCCTCAATACTGGACACCCACAAGATAAGGGACTCACACATGCCAGTCATAAGGGGGGGGTCAAATACCCAACAACAGTCACAGCCAGCAGGACAAGTGTAGACAAACACAAATAAATGCTGTACTATGGCCTCTGAATGAGGGGTATGGGTAACCACCCCCCAAGCCTACACAGGCAGACTACAGCAGGCCAGGTAGTGGGATGTCAGTTGTGATGGCTAGGAAGTCAGAAACTAATGTGTATGTAATCAAAAGGTATGAACGGTAGTTCACCGGTATGGCTTAGCCAGCATGATAGGTAAGACTACTAACTGAAATGGACTACAGGACATACCAGTACAGTCCTAGCAAATGTGTACAAGTGTCAGGTGTGCCCCCCCACCTTACATAGCAATATAGTAACAGTCAGGTGCGCCCCCCCCCATCCTGTGTAGAAACAGAAATAGTCAGGTGATCCCCCACTATGCAGACATGTTGCAACAGTCAATGCCAAATGATTGATGGATACCCTGCAGCCACAGCATGCTACCTGTCAGTGTACAACAAAAAGGTCAGCAATGCAGTACAAACCACTGGACATGATCCATGCATGCAAAGCAGACAGCCTTACTGGGCATGCTTACACACTTAGAGAAATTAAGGCAATGTCAGTCATCAACATATGGAAAGGTCATACCGGGCATGCTCACACACTTAAACACATGAAGGCCATGTATGCAAACACCAGTGGACCAGACACATCCAGCAGTTGAAACTGTTAGTGCAGACACATGTCAGTATGCACCACTCATGCCTTGCACACACAGTGGATAGGAATACAGACATATATGTAAGGTCAACACACCATAATAAGCCAAAGGTAGATGGATATAGATGTGTGGAAGAGGGTGACCATGACATGGAGCCATCCACACCTGTCGCACCCAGCACACAGCCAAAGGGCTGCAAACACATTAGGTGCAGATGTCACACACTGCAGTTACTAGCGACCAGTACCTGTGAACACCACAGACTATGTGGTCCTCGTGCCAGCTGTGCAACATGGCTGTACAAGGACATAGTCATCTAGTAGCCGTATACATGTACCTGTGACATATGGCCCCATGTGTGGCCTCATGTAGCGTGTCACCCCTACATGAATGGGTTTTGGGCCATGCACACACTGCCCACCCCTTAGTGCTACCCTGACAAGCCTGCTGAGGTTATCTGATGTGAAATACACCTTTGCAAGTGTTGTAGCTCAGTAATCTCTGTGGCGCATACTATAACTGCATAGTGCTGTAGTGTGATAAACTAGTTAGGTAGGAGTTCTAACCCCAGACATGGCAACTATGTGTGTGAGTGTGTGTCAGTGTTTGTGTGCATTTCTGTCTCTCACTGACTGTGTAGAAATCTATGCCTTTTAGGCCACTCACACCCCTTATAATTCACATACCCAACTTTGGCAAGGCTGCTGATGTCACCCACCTAGAAATACACCTCTTGGAAGGCTGTAGCCCATTAATCTCTGCAGCGCATCCTGTAACTGCATACTGCTGTAGTGTAATAAACTAGTTAGGTAGGAGTTCTAACCACAAACCTGGTAACTTTGTGTGTCTGTGTTTGTGTGCATGTCTAACTGTGTAGAGAGCAATGCTTTTTAGGCTACTCACACCCCTTACAATTCAAATACCCACCTTTGGCAAGGCTGCTGATGTCACGCACCTAGAAATACACCTCTGGGACAGTTATAGCCTAGTAATCTTTGTAGCATGTCCTGTAAAAGTATATGGCCATCATATGATTAAGGAGTTAGTTTAGAGATCTAACCCCAGAGCTGCCAACTGTGTGTGTATGCGTGCATATCTGACTGTGTAGAGAGCAATGCTTTTAGAGTACTCACACCCCTTACATTTCACCTACCCAACTTTGGCAAGGCTGCTGAGTTCAACCACCTAGAAATGCACCTCTGGGAAGCCTGTAGCCCAGTAATCTCTGTAGCCCATCCCATAGCTGCATACCACTGTAGTGTGATTAACTAGTTAGGAAGGAGTTCCAAACCCAAACCTGGTAACTGTGTGTGTGTCTGTGTTTATGTGCATGTCTGACTGCATAGAGAGCAATGCTATTTAGGCTACTCACACCCCTTGCAATTCAAATACCCACCTTTGGCAAGGCTGCTGATGTCAGACACCTAGAAATACACCTCTGGGATGATTGCAACCCAGTAATTTCCATAGCATGTCCTGTAACAGCATATGGCCATAGTGTGATTAAGGAGCTGGTTGGGAGTTCAGCCCCAGACCTGCCAACTGGGAAGACCATCAGGAAACTTAGGGACTGAATACTTGAACATACAAGAGAAATAAGAAACAAAAAAACAGTGAGTTCACTATATACACATAGCCAGAAATGTAAAGAATTCAAGAGATTTATATTTTTTGTTATTGACAGAATTCCAAATAACAACAACAAAAAAGGGGGTGACGATAAAAATCTATTGGAAGACAAAGAGTGCATATGGCAACTGAGATTGGATGCTACAAATCCACCAGGAATTAATGATCACATTTCCATTGCCAGTATATTAAAACATAAATCTTACTGTATATGATTATTAGGCACATTTGTTATGGTTTTAAAGTTTTTGAGTTATTTGTGTTTTTAAGTATAAATATATACATTTATTTATTTACTTATTTATGTACATATACAAACTTTAGTATACTTTTAAGCTTAATATGTTTTAGGTGTCATTGAATATTAATTATTGGTTATTAACTATGACTGTTTTCATACATACATATACATATTTATTCATTTTAAATGATATTCATTTAGAAATTATATATTTATATTTTACCTATTTTAAATTATATATTTATAGTGTAAAGATTATTTTATATTATATTATGTATTTAATTACTATTTAGTCATTGTTTATCCTCACCATAAATTGCTAGAGCATTTTTAGATTTTTAGATTTATAGATTCTTAGTGCATTATGTTTTGTTAGAATTCATAAAAAGAAAGAAAAAAGGTTAGGTACCATGAATTTAATTAATTTAATGAATTATGCTAATTAATTCAAACCATTCATTGGCTACTATTCTAGGGTGTTGTGTTACTTGTAGTGTATTTAATGATGTAGATGTTCTATACTCATTGTACTCTGAAGATGCCCACTGTGGAGATGGGTGAAAGCGCTTAGTACATGTTAATGAAGTTTTTTGTTTTTATTATATTTTTTGGAGTTTGAATAAATCGGATCCTGCTTGAATACTGTGCTGCCTTCTTTGTTTTAACAATATTGTGAGTATGGCCCTGTGTTCCTGCCTCTGTCCTCCACATATATGGCTGGCTTTGTCCTGATGCGATAAGGCTAGGGGTTGTTCGGTAATGGCCTATCATTATTTACTGCTAGCATTCCTGCTATCATCCCAGTCATATCGTGGTCTCCCACAACATCTGTTGGTCAGGGTCCATACATGTGACAGATACATAGACATTACCACAGGTAATACATTCCCCCTAGGCCTTAACTACAGGGTGTAACTGGAGGCTGCTGAACTACATCTGTTATTGTTTATTGTTACTTATCTTGATGGCAAATACTTTGTCTACAGCTTAATGAATTGAAGGGCTTGGTCTGGACAGCATAGTATGTCGCATATCCGCACTGTCTGCATCTACTGTTTTTTGTGGGCCTTGCATTCCTCACTGATTAAATAAGTCAAATTCTATGTGCTGTAAGTAATGGCATACATTATTGTATAATACACAAATAAAGGTTGCCTGTGTATACATACCTGTGTGTCATCTCATGTCCGTTGAATTGTGAGTGGGTATATGTGTAATGTAAGTATTCCCTTTGTGGGAATGGTTGCCACACTACACATGTTACAGGGCTTGTGGCTGAGGGATATACTTTGCACCCAGTACATCCACACATGTATGGCTACTAATACCTTTTGTCTGCGTATATGTGCATGTACCTATATATCTCATATACCTTATATATATATATATATATATATATATATATATATATGTGTGTGTGTGTGTGTGTGTGTGTGTGTGTGTGTGTACCTGAACATAATTGTCAATGTATAGATGTGTGTGCAAATCTGTACCATTGTAGTGTACCCCTTCCACATTGGGCATTCCCTATGGCAGACTGACTTTTCTGCATGATCTTCTTCTTCTTCTTTTGGCTTTTCCCGGTTAGGAGTCGCCACAGCAGATCACCATCTGCTCATGATTGGCAGTGGAGTTTTATGGTGTTGAGTTGCCAGCCCGGCGCCCAACCTTCCACAGAAGGCACACACATGCATGCACTCACGCCTAGGGCCAATTTAGTGTTTCCAATCCACCTATAGCATGTCTTTGGGATGTGGGAGGAAACCGGAGCACCCGGACGAAACCCACATGACCACAGAGAGGACATGCAGACTCTGCACAGAAGGCACCACAGCCGAGAATTGAACTGAAGAACCTCTTGCTGTGAGGCAGCAACGCTAACAGCTGCACCACCATGGCCGCCCACTTTTCCCTGACATGTACAGGTGACTTGGATTACTGTTGGAGCATTGTAGCTGTGATGTTGAGGGTGCTGACATCATGTACTGCATGTGCTGGATAGTGGATTGCACAGCATATCCATTAGGGCTGTGGGGGGGGGTTACATAGCAGTAATTACCAGGTGTCCCTCATTCGTGCCCCCACCACCATTGACTGTGCTTATGGTCTGTTATGTTGTACTGAGTGGATCAGGAGTTTGTTCACATATGGAAATGCTATACACATGTCTATCTGTATATATATATATATATATATATATATATATATATATATATATATATATATATATATAGATATAGATATATATATATATATATATACATATACATATATATATATATATATATATATATATATATATATATATATATGCATAATTATATATGTGAAATCCCCATATATATAGAGATAGATATTGACATTGATATAGATCTAGATATGTATATGCATATATCTATGTGTATGTGTATATATATATATATATATATATATATATATATATATATATATATATATATATATATATATATATACACTGAACATATTTATCTATCTAGGTACGAGTGCTGTTATATGATTATTTGTGAGTCATACATGCACATGTATATCTATCTCTATATATCTATATATATGTATATATATATATATATATATATATATATATATATATATATATATATATACCTATAGCTGATTTATCTGTCTACATTTACAGATATATATATCTGTCCATATGTCCATGCATGTTCAGCTTATTTGTCCTGTACCTCATTCTCTTGGCAATTGACATGGATGGTCTTAGGATTGAAGTCAGTCACTCATGCCGACACGTTCATGTTTCAGACTTTTCATCTCCATCAAAATACTGCTTATCTATGCTTATTACTGCTTAATTCTGCTTACACCTACTTACTAGTGCCTTATTCATTATGACACTGGCACTTCACATGTGCATTTAATGCAGTACTCCTGTTCAAGTATAATTGTTATTTAGTAGGTTATGCAGCAAAACGATGTTGATATACAGATTTCACATGGAAAATAGAATCTACTGCAGTGGGACTCGAACCAGGAAGGCATGCGTGTTAAGCAGATGGTCTGCCCAGAACACTACTGCTGTTCTGCTCCATTTGCATATTTCTACCTTAATGTCATACCCATGCTCCCTTTCCCTGGCCTCGAGCATCCATCTATTCTCCAGTTGCTAGCCCTGCCGTACCACACCTCCACACATTTCCCTATCTGCATATCTTGGTAATCCTCCATTATACTGTCTCGACACAACCTTCTGCAGGCTCTTCATCTGTTTAGTCCATGCACATTCGAGCCTTCCTTTGATCCTCCTCCAATACTGGTGGAAACGTCTATGTGACCCACAAAGTCTGGTTCGTCCCACCAAGGACGGACCTGTTGTTGTGTCACGAGTAGACTTTGCTGGTCTACACTGTTTCTCCCACTGGTAGCATCCTGCCAGGGGTTTGAGAAGCAGTGGTTTGCTCACACACCGGACCAGCCTCATCTCCCAGTTCCGTGGATGAAGCACGCCCCCACGGCGTGCCCCATTTTTCACTCCTCTCTTCAGTATTATGCAAGACTACTGTTCTCACGGTATGTGTGGACAGGCACTGTTCATTGATACTCATAGACTGCTCGGAATACTGTGATTGAGCAATGTGCACATGTTTGCTGGTATTAATCTACATACTTACATAAATTTCCTATACTGTTGACTGACTGTGTTGGATGATATGTTTGTGATAACAGCAGCTGATTGCATACCTGCCATGATTTTGTGGTAACTCACTTGCACTATAGTGTGCAGGGTGGGGTGGGGGGGGTGGAACCTGGGAATGCTGATTATTTTGTTACTGGGCACGATGAGAGCTGTTGGCTACATACTGCCTAAGGCACTGTGGGGGAAGTGTAGGTGGGTATGCACTGGTGTGCGCAAGGCTCAGACTTGCTGACCTCTGGTTAAGGTGCCTTACACTGGGTTGGCCTCCACAATGCTTAACCAGTGTGTGCATTGCTTACCACCACCCAAACAGGGGTAACCCCACTTGCTGCTGCATACCCCCGCACTACTTCATGTATTTAGTTCACATTTGATGCCCGGGACAATCCGACTGGATGTTTCTCCATTGTCAGCGATGGGGAGTGAAGCTCCACAGTACGCCCCAGCTACACATTACACATACTACTGAGGTGGACACATTCATAGAGAGTAACAGACTTAAGATAGCTGCATACCACATCCTTCATGCTTCGTTCACATTAACATGTCGGTATTATACATGCTTAAGTCAGGTGTGCATGTCAAGTATGACTGTTGATGAAGGTCAGTGTAAGGTGAAGTAGGATTCCAGTTTAGCAGTTCTGGATAGGTTACACTCAGGTATTCGGGTTAGGTTTAGTTATGCCATACCTGCATGGTAGAGTAGAAGTGAATAATGAAGGAGTAGGTAGGTAGGTAGAGAGGGGACATTTTAACTGTATAGTAGGCCGTTGAACTGATTGGTGGGGGAGCAGTAGTGCAGATTTGCAGAATTTTGAGGTTTGTATGCGAAGCAGGACAGGAGGTGTTGGTGTCACTAGTTGGTGTAGGGGTATAGAGTGTTGGTTGGAGGAGTGGACTTCGCCAAATGGTGAGCAGGTGGTGATCCAAGTGTGCTTGAGGTTTCCCTTCATGTGTTATTTACATGTGTCGTGTGGGACAGCTGCGGTAATACACATGTGTTGGGGGTTTCTGATTCTGCCAATATAGTTGTGAGGAGTCTGTCATCTACTTGTGACTGTGAACATTACTAGTAATGAAACAGGGGTCGATAGGTAAGTAGTGTTATTGGGCCACACAGAGGGGCTGATAGTAGGGGACATATCCAGGGAAGTGCAGGAAGGCTGACAGGAAGGTCCACAGCTGGTCATTTCTTTTACAGCAACAGCTGTGTATATACCCTGCATTTTGGGGTAGGTTTAGACACTCACATCCCTTGGTGGGATTGAGGGCAGCAATAATACCTTGTGATGCCAATTAGTTTGGCATACATGCCTACAGTGGGGTGTTGCGACCATGTGTTCTTTGATGTAATTTAGTCGGTTTGCAACAACACATCTGGTTATGCCATCCTTTGCCATGTAAACTAGACTTTGTTGCAGTGGGACTCGTACTGGGTGTGGCTGCTCGTTAGGCGGCGGCTCTGCCCAATGCGCACTCTTTCTTACATCCCTGGGGTGGTCCACATAGAATCACTCCAGCCAACACCTGCATGCCTAGGCCCATAATTGGATACCCATAGTTCCCCCACCCGCAACTCCTCTACAGCACTCTTCCTTACTCCGGGTGCAGGTCGGGTCTAAACACACCACTACACACTGAAACCAAAACCAAAAAAAAAAAAAAAACGGAAACTAGTATGGACAAAAACAGAGTATAAAACTGTAGGAAATACTGAATTTAATAAACCATTTTAATGCTTTCATCTCCTAAGAGACTTCATCAGAAATAAAACCAGAACATAATTCAATTTACATTTAAATACTAAAAGTCCTATGACATCACAATTAGTCAATTTAAAAAGACAATGACACACAGAAAAAATTCCTTTGAATAACAAAACACAATACAATTATATAAAACAGCCTTGGAACAACTTTATAAACTGTTTTTTTATATATGTATATATATATATATATATATATATATATATATATATATATATATATATAGACTTCCATATATTTAAAATTTTTATATGTTAAAATTTTTTAATATATCTATATGTTGGCTTTTTCATGTAACATAGGTGCCAGGGAAACATAATCGTTAAGACCTGGCATAAACATAGCTGCCAGTCTAAGTTGCCACTGGCTCTCTTTTTTCTTTAAAATATTTTTCCAATCCCCTCCTCTGGGGTTAATGTGTATTATTTCTAAAATTCCAAACATGTATTTTTCAAAATTATCGCAACACAGGGAATGTCTATATAAGGCATTGGTAGTTTTTACTATTCTTAATGTCATTTAAGTGTTCATAAATTCTGTATTTAAGCATACGTTCGTCTTGCCTACATAGAAATGTCCACTGGTTATACACCAAGCCAAATAGACTACCTCCCTAGTGTTGCAATTACCCTTGTTAAAGAAAACTTTACTCATGACACTATTGTTTAACACAACATGTGGTTCCTTCATTATGTATGTACAATAAGAACACATGCCACATGGCCTTGTACCTTTATTGATCTCCCTAAAATTTTCTATTCTATTTTCTAGTAGTTGTTTAATATTATAACCCACCTTATGAACAAATCGAGGCCTGTGTCCTACTTTTTCTAGGATATCTTTTTTAGTCCTGAAAATATTCCAATTTCTTACAAATGCTTCCTGGACCAAGTCAATATTTCTGTTATATTGTAAAACACAGGCCTTAGTAAAATTGTTTGACCTAGTAACATTATTGTCATGGATTTCTTCCTGTGAACTAGATCCTAATAATGGTTTGTATCTAATACCCCATTGTGTATAAATTTCGTAAAGAATGTTTCCTACAAAGTCTTTTGGATAACCTCTCTCCAAAAACATTTGAAATATATTATTAAATTATTTTGCTAAATCCTCTTTGTGTGAAGTCATCCTAGCAATTCTTATTGCTTGTCCTTTGACTATGCTAACTTTTTGTCCCAACGGATGTTCACTCTCATAATGTAAATAAGCATTGCAAAAGGTCTTTTTTCTATACACTAAGGATTTAAATTTTCCTTTGTCTTTCAAAATAGTAGTATCCAGAAAATGTATTGTATTTTTATTATATTGAAACGTAAACTCAAGGAATTGGGTTGTGGAATTTAAATATTCCATAAAATTGAAGATTTCTCCTTCCTTACCAGACCATAAAATAAAAATATCTTCCAGGTAACGTAAATACAATTTAATATTACCCCAATATGGACCAACAATGACATGTTTATCTTCCCAACCTAATAAAACAAGATTGGCATAAACAGGGGAGCAAGCTGCTCCCATAGGGACCCCCTTAATTTGTTTATAGTATTCTCCTTCAAACCAAAGGAAATTATTGTCCAAGACAATACCCATAAACTCACAAATTAATTTAATCATGTCATTCTCCAGTTCAGAGTGTTGGCAAAGTACCTCTTCAAAAAATGTTAAACCTTCCATTTTAGGAATACAAGTAAACAGATCCTTTATATCAACTGTTAGAAAGAACACTTTCTCACTAAAATATTCATTTTTAATATTTTTCAAAAATTCCCAAGAATCCTTTAACAAATGTAAAACTTTTTTGTAACATGTTGCACACAGGTGTCTATAAATACTGTAATTTGGTGTATCTTGGATCCCCTGGCTGCCACTATAGGTCTGAAGGGTGGTTTATCAATACTTTTATGTATCTTGGGGATACCAAAAAAGACCGGAACCAAGGGGTCTTTTCTATAAAGGAATTCGTGAGTATCCTCATCTATCCTTCCATCTAACAAGTATTCTTCCAAATAAGAATCTATTCTAGAATATGCTATATTGATTTGATTTTTAGAAATTCCTATATAGATACTGTTGTCAAATAATAGGTTTAACATTTCATCAGAGTAATCATCAAAAAAGTTATTCTAATAAACAAGTTTATATACATAAAGTGGATAAGAGAATGGAACGAACACAGGATAAAAGGGGTAAATTTTTGGGTCAGTCTGGATATTCGATAGAGAGACATGTTGAAGAATCTAGAATACCTAGATATAGTGAAGTAGTGGTCAATAATGTAAGAAGGCAAGATAATACGGATGATTTATACATTTCACAAGATTTTGAGGGGGAGGATTTTCTGGAAGTCAGACGCTCCAAGAGACTGGCACAGTATTATACAGAAATGGGGGAACACAACAGACATTATTATCCACGCAAGAGGCATTATTAGTTGAGGGTAACAGTTTTAATTCATCCGTTGGACATCAAGATAACATAGTACATCAGAAAGATGAATTTACCATATATAATTATTCAGATAAACTTATCACGGATGATTATTTTAAATTATTTTCCAAGGGAGTTAAATTTATTCCTTCAAACTCTGATAATCTAGTTGAAAATATTACATCTCTCAAGTTTTATACTAGAAAACTAAATTTGGAAATTAATTTAGGGTGTCATGATAATATAGTGGACACTTGTCCTCAGAATTTAGTTTTACCAAAGAAAAGAGTACATACAATCCTATTTTACATCCCTTGGTAGAAACTTATGAGAAGTTAGTTATGGAAGACATTTATAATATTTATAAAAGTAATAACAAAAAAGATTATTATGGAAATTTGACCAAGGGTAAATATGAATTATTACAAAATTTAAGAATGGATAAGAGTGTACGAGTTATGACTCCAGATAAGGGAGGATGAGTGGTTATATTTTGTAGTAATGATTACTCTGACGAAATGTTAAACCTATTATTTGACAACAGTACCTATATAGGAATTTCTAAAAATCAAATCAATATAGCATATTCTAGAATAGATTCTTATTTGGAAGAATACTTGTTAGATGGAAGGATAGATCAGGATACTCACAAATTCCTTTATAGAAAAGACCCCTTGGTTCCGGTCTTTTTTGGTATCCCCAAGATACATAAAAGTATTGATAAACAACCTTTCAGGCCTATAGTGGCAGCCAGGGGATCCAAGATACACCCAATTACAGTATTTATAGACACCTGTGTGCAACATGTTACAAAAAAGTTTTACATTTGTTAAAGGATTCTTGGGAATTTTTGAAAAATATTAAAAATGAATATTTTAGTGAGAAAGTGTTCTTTCTAACAGTTGATATAAAGGATCTGTTTACTTGTATTCCTAAAATGGAAGGTTTAACATTTTTTGAAGAGGTACTTTTCCAAAACTCTTAACTGGAGAATGACATGCTTAAATTAATTTGTGAGTTTATGGGTATTGTCTTGGACAATAATTTCCTTTGGTTTGAAGGAGAATACTATCAACAAATTAAGGGGGTCCCTATGGGAGCAGCTTGCTCCCCTGTTTATGCCAATCTTCTTTTATTAGGTTGGAAATATAAATACGTCATTGGTGGTCCATATTGGGGTAATATTAAATTGTATTTACATTACCTGGATGATATTTCTATTTTATGGTCTGGTAAGGAAGGAGAAATCCTCAATTTTATGGAATATTTAAATTCCACAACCCAATTCCTTGAGTTTACGTTTCAATATAATAAAAATACAATACATTTTCTGGATACTACTATTTTGAAAGACAAAAGAAAATTTAAATCCTTAGTGTATAGAAAAAATACCTTTTGCAATGCTTATTTACATTATGAGAGTGAACATCCATTGGGACAAAAAGTTAGCATAGTCAAAGGACAAGCAATAAGAATTGCTAGGATGACTTCACACAAGGAGGATTTAGCAAAAGAATTTAATAATATTTTTCAAATGTTTTTGGAGAGAGGTTATCCAAAGACTTTGTAGGCAACATTCTTTACGAAATTTATACACAATTGGGTATTAGATACAAACCATTATTAGGATCTAGTTCACAGGAAGAAATCCATGACAATAATGTTACTAGGTCAAAAATTTTACTAAGGCCTGTGTTTTACAATATAATAGAAATATTGACTTGGTCCAGGAAGCATTTCTAAGAAATTGGAATATTTTCAGGACTAAAAAAGATATCCTAGAAAAAGTAGGACACAGGCCTTGATTTGTTCATAAGGTGGGTTATAATATTAAACAACTATTAGAAAATAGAATAGAAAATTTTAGGGAGGTCAATAAAGGTACAAGGCCATGTGGCATGTGTTCTTATTGTACATACATAATGAAGGAACCACATGTTGTGCTAAACAATAGTGTCAAGAGTAAAGTTTTCTTTAAAAAGGGTAATTGCAACACTAGGGGGGTAGTCTATTTTGCTTGGTGTATAACCAGTGGATATTTCTATGTATGCTTAAACACAGAATTTATGAACACTTAAATGACATTAAGAATAGTAAAACTACCAATGCCTTATATAGATATTCCCTGTGTTGCGATAATTTTGAAAAATATATGTTTGAAATTTTAGAAATAGTACACATTAACCCCAGAGGAGGGGATTGGAAAAATATTTTAAAGAAAAAATAGAGCCAGTGGCAACTTAGACTGGCAGCTATGTTTATGCCAGGTCTTAATGATTATGTTTCCCTGGCACCTATGTTACATGAAAAAGCCAACATTATATAGATATATTAAAAAATTTTAACATGTAAAAATTTTAAATATATGGAATTGTATATATATACATATATAAAAAAACAGTTTATAAAGTTGTTCCAAGGCTGTTTTATATAATTGTATTGTGTTTAGTTATTCAAAGGAATTTTTTCTGTGTGTCATTGTCTTTTTAAATTGACTAATTGTGATGTCATAGGACTTTTAGTATTTAAATGTAAACTGAATTATGTTCTGGTTTTATTTCTGATGAAGTCTCTTAGGAGATGAAAGCACTAAAATGGTTTATTAAATTCAGTATTTCATACAGTTTTATACTCCATTTTTATCCATACTAGTTTCTGTTTTTTTTTTAGTTTTGGTTCAAAGTGTTTTGTTTTACACCACTACACACTGCCCACTCTCCACTTCTCAGGACCCATCATGTACATTGTCTCATCCCATGGATCATCAGGCTTCCCCAACCTTGTAGTCTGAGAACGTGCATGCCCTTTGGTAGGTTATCTGTGTAATGCCTGGAAACCTGAATATGCATAAAATTTTTGGGTTGTCACGCAAGGGACATTCTTGTCTTTGTTTCAAAATTAGATTTGGCAGGTCACCCCACTGGTAGTATTCTGTCTGCAGCCTGGGAAGCAGTGGTTTACTTACTTTTATTGAGTGTTTGTATGTTTCACCTGTCTAGCTGGGGGGTTGATGCTATGTGTTACACGTTTGTTGACTGGGCCCCTCACCCCCATTGGCACAGCCTGTGAACATATGTAATTCTTAACTGCTGTATCATATCCTAGCTATGTATATGTGCATATTTACTTACACACACACACACACACACACACACACACACACACACACACACACACACACACACACATATATATATATATATTGCTGTGTATAGATATATATATATATATATATATATATATATATATATATATTGCTGTGAGTATATATATATATATATATATATATATATATATATATATATATATCTAAAGACATGTGGATGTATGGGTGTCTGCATATGTATATATCTATATGAGGGTATTTATATATATGTCTGTCTTTGTATGTATACATTTATACTACACAGAGGGAGAGGTATATCTCCATATAGTTATGGGTATATATACACGCATATACCTCTACATATTTAGCTACATATCCTCTAATGTTGCTTTTTATTGCTGGGTTCTGAGTTTTGTGTGCATACCGGCCAACCTTGTGTGCCACGTATGCTTTGCGATACCTACAACTAAATCCATTAGTGTACACAGAGTCACACATGAAATCTATTGTTAGTACCAGGTAATCATTCGTCCCATGTGGGACAGCCCGAACATTGGGTATACAACTTTCGTCTACACCCAGAGTTGCATAGGTACCCATGGCTATGTGCATGGACTATGGCGTGTGCCAGACCTAGGATACTTGGGTCGAGACAACATAAGGGATGGGTCCTTGGGGGGGTGTGGCAAGGGGGCAGTGTGTGGTGGTGTGGTAGCTGTGGACTGGTATCCAGGGTTGAGATGGTAGCTGTGCGTATGCAGTGGGTGGGGGGAAGTGGAACTGTGGGTAATGAATATATGAGTCGGGGATGGCCTTGGTTGGATGGGCCTGTACTGCATGGGCCGCCTAGTGGGTGGAGGAGAGGGGGATGTGATGTCAACATGTGGAACATGACTAAGGGCTACTTTAAATCCCTATTTCAATGACACATGTACATTACATTGAGCTTGGTAGTGTATTGCAGGGCGGACATGTTTGTCTGGGCGTGGGGTATGCCAATTTGTATGTTACATATATTGTTTGGGGCCTGTAAAGGCCTTTCATGGTGCATGTGGAAATATATGTGTCTGTTAATCTACCAGTGCTATCTACAGATGTCTGGCCATATATATCTCTGTGGGTGTATATATTTGCTTACATATTTCTAACTATGTCAGTATATACCTATGGGGACATTTATCTTCGTACATATGTGTAACTTGCTGTGTATATATGGACGTATGGATGTTGACATATATATGTGTAGTTGTCGGCATTTGTATGTATATCTGTTCATATATTTGTGTGTGTGTTTGTGTGTGTATATATATATATATATATATATATATATATATATATATATATATATATATATATATATATATATATGTATATATATATATCTGTATATATCTCTGTATTTATATATATTTATATATATATATCTGTATATATATATATATATATATATATATGTTACTACATATATAGATATGTTGTATCCATTTAGATAGTAATATATTTGCACACACATGTCCATCTAGCTGTAGGTATACATCATCTGTGCTGTTGCATGACTGGACTGGATGATATGTTTCTGAAAACATCAAATTTATTTGTAGCTGTTATGGCTTAGTGGTAAATTGCTTTGTCTATGGTTTGCAGGGTCCTTGGATCAAGCCTTGCAAGAGCTGTTGATTTTGTTGCTGAGCAGAAAACCAGCGGTTGGATACTGAGTGATTAAGGCACTTTAAAGGAGTTGTAAGCGGGTTTGCACGGGTTTGCACAGAGCTAAGCACTGCTAACCTCCAGTTACAATTTCTAACACTCAGCTTCTACTTTGCATAATCTGTGTAGGTAATGCTTACCCCCATGCAAACGCACTTAAACACACTTACTAGTGTTTATATATGCTTACTACAGCTTATTTGTGCTTAAACCTGTTTACTAGTGCCTTATTCATTATGACACTGACACTTCACGTGTATTTAATGCAGTACTCCAGTTCACATTTAAATGTTATTTAGTAGGTTATACAGCAAATAAATGAAAAGAAATTGCTCATATACAGATTTCACCATGGAGAATGGTATGTGTTGCAGTGGGACTCAAACCGGGAATGCCTGCTCAATAGGCGGATGCGCTGCTCACTACACTATTGCTGTGATTCTTCATTTGCATATATCTTCCTTGTTATCCTCTTCAGCCTTTTAAGCTGCTTTAACCATAGCTAAGTGATGGGCACACCAGCGCACCTACGGTTAGCTGTACTCAGATTTAAGAAAAATATAACGGGTTTTCTTCAGTTTATTTATATGTACTGTTGCTGTTGTACACATGGGGGACTGTTGGTGAGGATATGCGGACACCTATGAGTGGCTCATTTATTTCCACTTTCTGCTGTTCTACTTTGCAGGGGCGTGTTTATTCTGAGAGCTCTGCCCTCAGACACACTCCCTGCACTCGTACATGTTTCATGTATGCCTAGCAAGGCACGCTGCCATCCTGCTCCTAAGCAGCCACTTCCATGCAGGACTAGACTAGTCCTGCACAGAAGATTAGTAAATCTAGGGGCATATCTCTAAATGTTAAAAAAGATTTTTTTTTTTAATATGGGATACAAACAATCGATCATTCTATGCGAATTCCCCTTTATCCTTTATCCAGCATAGTCCTTTCCTAATACCTACATGTTGTAGCTTACTACTCTATAGATCACCAGGTGTCCATTAATCTTACTGTTAAATCCTTCCACAGTAGGACACTCGAAACTATAATAGTAGCAACTTCCTTAGTTTAGGAATTATAACACAGGGAATGCCACACAATCCCTTCGCCACCGACGACTAATCTCCCAGCCCGGGAAACACATGACAACCAGCCAGACAAGAGGCCAGATTCCACAAGATGTCTCAACAAATACTCATCCTGCCAATGAGGTTCATCTCAATGCCATAGGTCTAGCAACTGCTACCTGCAGGTGCCCCGAAGCCCACGAGACCTCCAAATGCTTGGAAGTAAACCTCCAAACATCTCAGCACTACAGAAACAAAGCCTGATACATGGGTGAACAGCTCTCCCTCTACCAATGCAAGACAAATGCATAGCACGCCGTGAGTGTCAGTCACAGCCATTGGCCAGATCCAAGCACCCACAAAACAGCTCTTCTGACAGCAGCAAAGCTCACCCTGCCATTATGTTCCCAAAATTCTGACTCTGTTCCTCATATGAAAGCAGGAAGCCATAGAAATTACCCCAGTGTGAACCACCGCAACAAGTGTGCAGACACCAACAGCAGTCTTACCAACAGCCAGATCTCCAACCACGCCAACCCTCCTAAAACGCAATTCAAGTTTTCCTTTTTTTTTTTTTTTAATGGAGCTCCACCCAAGGAGAGAATGCAACCCTCCCAATAGCAATAAAACCCATGTTCCACCTGCACATCCAGAGTAGAAAATCCTACTTGCCTGCTCAGTGAGTCCCACCTGTCAGAAGTCCAGGAAACAGCACCGCCCATCACCCACGACTTCAGTGAGCCCAATGCAGCCACAACAGTCCTAAAAACCCACACACCACCCCCAATGAGCCGAGAATAGCATCAGCAATCAAATGCCGAAATCACATTTTTTTTTATTATTATTATTAAACTGCACAAACTGAAGACACAGCAAACTCCCCATCCTCTCATGACTGGACTACATAAGTTATCGTTACCGCCAGCCTCTGGAATTGAGTCTCACTCACCTCCTCCATACCCCACCACTCTAAGGCCTAGCAGATCACTCTTCCCTTCAGGTCATCATGGACGAGAGCCTGCTGTAGCAAATTCATGCTAAAATGTGATTGCTTAACCCAGCTACACTAGACTAAACCTCTTAAGCCCCTCCCCATCCTTATCCTTATCTCATTTCCTCCCAACCATCCCTGCCTCCACTTAACCTTTTCACCTCTCCAACCCACTTAACTCCCCCTAATATCAACATAACCCCCCCATGAAGATGTCCCGGGACAACTTGGTTTGTTGCCAAACTTCATATATAGATATATAGTTGCAGAATCTGTCATAATCCACAAAAAATTAAATAAAAAAATATTTAAAGCAAAGTAGCATTCACTTCCACATTACCATCACTAACTGCAGCTAACAATGGGTGCAGAACATGTAAACATGAGAACACAAGTAATACACATATCCTAGAAAATACATTGACAGAAAAGCAAATGTGAAGTGAGGATGTCGAAGAGGGGCACACAGGAGAGATGACTTAAGAAGAAGATAAAAGGGAGATTCAGAGGGGCATGTGTATTTTTTTTTGTGGTGAGAATAGGCCACCTTTTTATTGAGAATAAAAGATGGGGAAAGCCACAGAAATAGGAGGCAAGGAAAAGGGTAGTAGAAACATATAACATGTATCACACTACAGAACAGAAAAAGGTCAGTAATATACATAAAGGATAGATGAAGCACACAGGCAGCACACATGGACTGCACAATATGGGTTGGGAAGAAAGGATAGCGAACAGGGTAGGAATGCATAGCAGCCATGGTGCACCTCAATAACACATCACATACCACTGTAAAAAAGCAGTGTTAAGATGTTGCAAGCTGTGTAATAGTAATCCCAAAAGGAGGATGACTGATGGTAGGAAAAGGGCAGAGAATATTAACTGGGGAATGCCAGCACTGCAGTACAACAAAATGAACAGCAAACATTATCATCCACTAGGCTGTTGGCAGTGCAAGTATAACCTTAACAACAGCAAGGCTGACCACATCCAACAAAGGAATGCAGGAGCAATAAAGATGAGGTCAGATTAGAACTTCCAATCCCACATGCCAGACAACAACATCTATGCTCACAACCAAGCAGTAGTACAGCTAAAAAAGAGTTTATTGGCTGTATAAATAACCAATAAGCATTCATGCCATATTCAAAAAGGAAAAATGGAATCCTGATGTCACAGGAGACAATACATGCCAGAGACAACATGGATGGTGTTCAGACATGCAATGTAGATATGTGATATGCAATCATATCATCCAAGCAGAGTAATAAACACACATATCCCCATCAATGGCATGCATTGTTAACATGCCATGTAGAAAGCACATGGTGATATAGATATATTGCAAAATATCACATGAATATGAGAAATAAACAAAAGCAAGGATGTGCATTCACAAGTATGCAGAAAGCATGGAAAATATGTCAAGAAAATGCTCAACACACAAGTGAAAATTGCACAATGTGGAAACATCACAGTGATCATCACAGTGTGTGTGTGTGTGTGTGTGTGTGTGTGTGTGTGTGTGTGTGTGTGTGCATGTGGATATGCATTGCATCTGTATGGCAACCTATCATGATAGCAGAACATCCTACAAGCATAGTATACCTACTGGCCAATGATGATATGGTACACAAAGGTACATATTAACATATAAATATGCCATGTAGAAGTGTAACACATAGAAAAAAGCTATAATGCAAAAGGGGAATGGACAAGATATGTCCACAGTCGTAAGGAAAGCATTCTTGAAAAAGCAGTCTTATAAGGGAACAGAACATGCATTTCCAAGTAAAAACATCTCACATGCATGAATCCCAACACAATATGGACTGCAAATGCAACATAAAAATTGCTGCAAGGTGCATGCAACAAAGGACTGATGTCTGACATGTGCATTGTGCAATATATAATGGGTTTTGAGATGTTTGTATACAAATCACACAAACAACACAATCATGCGCAACAGGTAAACAGCAAGTAGTATAGGTACATAAGAAAATGTAGGTTGAATATCACGTACCCATATGCCATGCAAACATAAGACACCAGGTGGCACACTCAGAAATAGCTGTAAGAATATTACCTGTAAATGTGTATGACTGATCAAAGGATGGTCAGGTGTACAAATCTATATTACACCATGGGAGCAATAATCATTTATATTAGTACATAGCAAGGGTTGATTTGTGGGTTGTTATTGTTAGGGGCATACAAATGTACAGCCATGCAAAGCAATGTAGCCCTATTATGTAGAACAAACACTGCTGAGAAATGTAAATGTGTATAACAGGCAGAAAAGGTGTACACATTGCATAAAATAAGCCACAGACACAATGCAGTGATCATGTGCTATAAGAACAAGGTTGGACACTACAGTGATTCAGTACATGTGCTGTCAATATACTATCATAACATGACAAAAATCAAACCCTTGAGCACCAGCTGGTGCCATTATTGTCATATAACACTGAGACAGGCTACACAGAGGTTAGCAATGTAAACATACATGAGGGAAATGGAAGTAAACTGGATAATAAAAGGCATATAAAGTACCAAGAATGATTACACACAGGAGCAGTGTGCAAATGGGAGTCCCTGACACATCAATGTTACAAATGTAGAAAATCCACCGATATAGTGTGTATGTCAAAATACATACAAAATACCACCATTGCAACAACAATGCGTTCAAAGTATGCACATAACATCACAGAAGAATGGCATCACAGTGGCACATGTGTGAAAAGTCATTAGTCTTAGCAGGTGTGATGCACCACATGTTATTTGTCATCACCATTTCATGTAGTCATGTGAACACAGTTAACAGGCCAAGTGTGGTTATCTTTTATTTACTTATATTTATATTTATTGACTGGGGTAGTGATCTGATCTCAAAGGACCACTTGCAGGCACAGCCCAAGTGAACAGGATCACATAAGAAATGAACAAAACATATTTACAGATACAAGGATATACTAAAAAACATACATTTTACAGATGCAAGAATATGATATATTTAGTTCAAGAAGCAGTTTACAATTTCAAAACATGGATGGAAAATCAAAATCATACTTAGCAGAGCCTTTTTGGATAAGACGTAGCCATAATGAATGAGATGGCTTATGCTAGAAAGATAGCGGCATATCATTATTCAGAGAGGTATGAAGACATTAAAACAGGTAAGTGTGAATAGTTGCAGGAAAGGATACCATACGGAGAAAACAGAGAAATGGTAAGAGAAGCATCCAGAGCTCATAGAAGCCTATAATGCTATCAGCATAAATGATAGCATATGAAGTTCATATGACATGATGGAGATAATGGCAGTGACACATATGAACACGCATCATAATACAACTAAATGACCTACCTCATAAGATCCATATTGTGAGTGTGCATAACAAGGTACATATTACAATAATGACCACAGTACAGTATGTGTGCACACAGTAATGAGCATATAACTAAAAGAATATTGAGTAGGAGACACCATAGTGGTAGCATGACATGAGTGGAGCACATAGACAACACTTACAGTCCAGAGGGCCCACCTTGATTGGGTCAAATGTTACTAATGCATTTGCTTGTGATCTTTCAGAAGGAATTGTGCATGTCCCATGCCATATCCTAGAATAACATTCCCATGAGATCTTGTATCAGGGCCTGAAAATGTCAATGATCACATCTTGTATCTGGCTCCTTAGGTCATTTGGCTAGGTTGCTAGAGGTTGTCATCTCTGCCTGCCTGCCAGAACAATGGCCCCTGCTAGTGCTGATCCCTCATTGGTTCATAGGTTCATAGATTAGTACTAGGCTAAGTGCTCTTGTGAGACATTTTAAGCCTAGGCAGTTACCCCATGTATTGAACCCTGCACCTTGTGTCTGTAAGGTAAACACCTTAACCATTATGCCAGCCTAACACAATGGGTACTTTAGTTACCGAAAATGCATGAAGAACATACATCCTAACCTCTTAGCACAAGAAATCTGTAGAAAGCTTAAAATAATGTAGGGACAATGACCCAAAAATAGGAACACATTTTAAATATTGCACTTCTAAACTTAGAAAGTTGATAGAAAAACAGCATTTGTGTTCTAACACTCATCCATCAACCTACATAACTGAATAAACTACTGAAAACTTCACCAATGTATCATTATTCCCACAGAGAGGGTATCATGGAGACTGAGTCTCATAGATCTGATAGCTAAAGTAATTTTATGTGAACTAATCCTTTATACCCTGTTTGCTGTTAGTCCTGTCACCCTCTGAGTCACAGGTGTGATATCAGACTTCACTCAAGCCCTTTGGACTACCTCTGTTTTATGATTGAAGGTTAGAGGATGGCTATGCTTCATTACAGTCTGATCTAGGTATACAGCTCACTACAGCTGGGCAGATATTATAAAGTCAAGCCACTTCCTTGTGTGTATGGCACAGCAGGATAAATCATAGTTACATACTACAAGGCCACACATTCTTTCAGAACAAGAGGCAGTACATTACTGTTGGCCTAAAAAGCAATTTCTCACTAGAATATGCTGTAACTTACTGTATTTAGGAATATCCCAGTTGCAGGTTAGCCCCCAATGAAATCTTGTCATATTGTCATCATCAATGAATTCCTGTCATCTTGCTGTCCTCCCTGGTCCTCTGAGTCAGAATCTGTCAGTAGAGGTCAAGCTTGTCTTCGTCCTTTCCTGTGGATGAGTTGACTGGCATAGTTGATAGACTATGTAACATGACAGGAAGCATAATTCATCAGTATAGTAACAATAAGCCATAATGGCAACATCAATACGTATAATAATACAACATATCTAAAAGCTGTGTACAGTGTGGAATTTAATATTAATATGATGTGTCAGTATAGTAAACATGAGTCCAGCTGTAGTGTTGCTGTCACAACATATAGTATATCCAACCCTAAGACAGTACATATTTGGCTGTTATGTCAGTCAGATGGGTAAGTTCAACACATTTGCAATATGTCTATATCATACATAATGCTGTCATACAATTTAATAAATGTGTCACACAACATCATGATCTGACTGATGGGGAACACACTCCATGTACTTTGTGTGAAAGTTTAGTGTCTGTTAACATCAAAGGTGTGTAACAATGTCAGTAATATCATGCGTACCAGTTGTGTAACAAAACAGAGCTAGGAGACATCATTCAATGAGTGAGAACAGCACTTAAAGTGGCCTGCAAACAAGCACACGGACACTAGTTCCTGACTAACTCTTTGTGTACTTCATATGCCAAGGAATAGTACAGTCAGATATATCATTAGTAAACCAAAAAGTAAAAAGGTCACACAGACAACTACATTATTAAAAACTACAAGAAAAAAAAGCCAAGCTAGAGTTTTCACTGTGTGATACAATACACCTCCAGCAATACAGGCCTGTGGGATATATGCAAATTACCCCTTAAGGACATCAAGTGTTTGAGCAATATTGCTTCTGAATGTCCAGGACGTTTTACTTTTGCTTTGTAAGGTTTTGTGGATAAATTCAGTCCAAGAAATTTAAATCCTAACCTTGTCAGTACAGCATAAGTGAACAGTTTGAATTTACTTTAAAAACACAAGATCTTTACACCAGCTGATGTCCATAACCATTCAGGTACCTGCAAAACATTCCAAATGACACCAAAACCAAAAAATAAAAGGTCACACAGACAAACCACTTTAGTAAAAAGTGCAAGAAAAACCTAGCCAAGCTAGGGTTTTCACTGTGTGATAGCTAATAGAGGTCCATGGGGTATATGCAAATGGCCCCTTTAATTAGCTCTTTAAGAACTTCAAGTGTTTCAGCTATATGGCTTCTTAATGTCCATGACTTTTTCCTTTTTTCTTTTAAGCCTTTGTGGATACATTCAATCCAATCAAGCCAAACCTCACTAGTTATGGATATGCATGTTTCAGCCTTCTTATGACGTTGTCAGTTAGTATATATAGTTGGGGGGGGGGTTAAATTGTCTTAAAATGAGTTAGTCATTGGTGCTATGTACATGTCTATAGTTTAACATGTAGTTTGGAAATTCAGTATTGTAAACATTCGGTGAAATATAATATAAACCCAAACTAGGTGGGGGGCTACACCCTCCCACACTCCCCCAACCATATATACTAACTCCAGGATTGCACTACAGTGGGGAAAATGGCATACACCATTTAGTGGCCTTAAACTACTCTGCACGGTGCCAATACTTCAGTGAAATTAAATTCAGTGAAATTAGTTGAGTTTTCAACAAAAAGAAATAGGCCCATATATATATATACATATACATATATATATATATGTATATATATATATATATATATATATACATATATATATATATATATATATATATATATATATATATATATATATATATATATATATATATATATATATATATATATATATATATATATATATATATATATATATATATATTATACACACAAACACACACACACACACACACACACACAAAGAGTTGTGGCCATATGTACATATACAGCATTTAAAAAAAAATGTAAATGGCATCTAATGACTTGTGTTGAGTGACAGTGTATGCTGCCTTTATATTTCAGCATTATACAGTCTATATTTTTCAAGGCATTGCTGGTGCCAACGAAATGCATAGTCATCAGTGGTATAAATGGAGTGAGTATGTGTATTGAAACACAAAGATGACCATATGGAGGTTATGTTGAGCAAAACATGCATAACTGTCTACTATATGCCAAGGTAGGAATTATAGGAAGCAAAGATGTTTGATATAGGAGTAGAATCCCAAAACACAACTGAGAATGCAATTACTGAATGTACCTAGAGCACTATCCCTTCAGGTTTACCACAGTCTTAGGATTGTATATGCACATTTGCATTAAAACAAGTGAAATTGCATAACTCAGTCATATTTAATGCCAGGCCACTTGTACTGTTCCATATCTCTAATTCAGCCAGAAAGTAGTTTATGTTTACAGTCATTACTGAACATTTATGAGAGTTTAGTCAGTTAAGCTTTCCATAAGTAGTGCAATGGAATCACAACAATATCCTTGTCAATAAATTACATTTCACTGAATAATCTTCAAGTGCTGTAGATAAAGAAGAAATGCCTAGTTATCTTTGTGTTAGTGCACTCTGACAATAAAACAAATATAGACATTTTCAAGCAGCAGCATCCAAAAATTAGCATAATCATATTTGTTAAATTAATGAAAATAAATGAATGCCTAAGCAAGCTGATTAAAAATTATTTTGTGGGAATTGAACCCAAAATCACTCAACTTTGCTGTACACTAGTATATTGTTTAACCAGTTGAGCTAATGGACAACAAGGGTTTTTTCCAGGGTATAGAGGCGACTCTTAATAAATACCACTGTAAATTAGCAGTCTCAAACCTATACAGTCATGAATGAGAAATCTTGTTATTATGCGTTGCTGCTCACCTGCATTTTTATCCTTGCTTATCTACAGATAACCTCATTGATTAATGGTGTACTACTCCTTCTTATTTTGCATTGCAACTAACTTAAGGATGGTAACGCATATGAAATATCAAATCAATACAAACGCAGTCTGAGAATTAAAAAATGGTGTATGAGCCGCATTCCATTATCCCTTTAGATATAATTGCATGTGCTTGAATGTACCCTGTATAGTCAAATCACACATCAATACAACACAGTATTTGTTCAGTAAATGATAACTATGTGTAATAGGTGTTAGGGTGTGGAGGTATTTGGGGCTATCGTCCAACCTCAGTGATCTCCTTCAACAGTTGTTCCAGATTCCTATGATGGAGGTTGTTGTAGTGGTGGTGGAGCTGCAGGCCAGTCTTTAAGACACCACTGCATCTTCAGAGCTCCCTTGCAATCCAGTTCGACATGGTAATTTGGGTGAGGTTCCTTTAGCATGCCTGCATCCTCTGTTCATGCTCAACAGAGATAACCAGCATCAAAAGAGTCCACTCATCCATCCAGTTGGGTGCTTAGATGCTCCATAACTTCCTCTTCATCAATATTTCCTTGGAATTGCTGAAAAAGCTGATAAGAAACACCTTGTACAAATTGATTACTGAGGTACAACTCTTTTCGAAGGTAGCAAAGGAATGATCTCAAAATGTATCATTATCACATTTTAAAAGTCGCACACAAAGGGTAGTAGCAGTTTATCGGTGGGCATCAGGCATATGTTCTACAAGTACACATTCCATGACAATTATTGGGCATTTGTGCTGAGCACAGTACACTTATGCTGAGCTATAGGTTAATGTGCAATTATTTGGGAGCTTACACAGGAGTTCCTGGATGTTAATACAAAACATTGTATGTTAATGAAGATCATTAATTATGTATGGTGCTAGTGTCAGTGGTGCAACATATTGCGCACTCACCTTTTGCACAGAAGGCTGTTGGTTCTATTCTTACACCAGGCAGATTGATTACTGACACTGCAATGTAGCATAGTGGGGATGCTGCACTACTGACTGTGCCATCCTTCAAATGAGATGTTAAACGGAGGCCCCATCTGCTTGAGTTGATAGTAGCCCAGGTAGATTTAAAAGATCCCACAGCATCTATTGAAAACAGTAGGGATCCATTATTTGCATAGTTATATTTTTGCACAGTTCTCTACATGTTTACACATTTACAAAATGTATAAGACTTTACTCAAGCATTCATTAATTTCTTATACATTCTTTTGCTCATCTTAATACATTTTTCTTTATAATGGACCCCCACTCTTTCTTCTACAACCACAATAAAATTTTCCTTATTATCACTGATAAGTTTTATTTTCCATTAAATATAAATTAATTTAATCTCTCATTCCACATTGCCTATATTACATTAAATAACTCTTGTTCATGTTCATCTTATATTCTTTATTTCTATTCTTATAATATCCATATTCAATCATATCCATGTTTATGTGGATCTATATCACCATATCGAAAAGTAAAAATGTCGAACGGCACAATAGTGAAAGTGTCGAAATGTCGACGGTCTGTTTTTGAGATTACTGTACAGTAAAGATTGGGATATTTTCCCTTTCCTCACTGTAGTGCAATCTCAGAATTGGAATATATATTTAGCGGGGGGGGGGGGCACAGCCCCCCACAATAATGAGTTCGAATTTTGGCATTTTCGCTCTTGTGAGCGTTTGACATTTTGCGTCTTCGATGTGGTGATATAGATGCGTTTATGTCACTATTTATTAATTCTGCCAAAAATTTTACTTCACTTAATTTCTCCCAGAAATTTTGTGCTATTTTACATTGTAGAAAAAACATTTCTGTTGTTTCTTCTTCACCACAGTAGAAACATTCTCTCACTTTTCTTTTTATGAGGCATATTTCCTTTGCTGTCAACTTCTTTATTCCCAATCTCCATAGAAAATCCTGACATTCTACTTTATTATTATACCACTTGTTTCTTATCTTTGTTGCCATATTTTTTTTTCTTCTGATAAATATGTCCAATGGTTTGCACAATAATATTGTACCATTACAATCTTATACCATGTTTTCAATCTTCTTTCTTACTGTTTTTTATCTTCCACATTTTTATTTTTTCTTGATAATTTTGTATTTCTTCATGAATACGTTCTTTTTCTCTATTTCTTCTTATTGTCTCTAAAAATGTTCATATTTATATATAAGCAGTCTAAGTACTTATTTCCCATTTTTCTTCATTTATCCATCTCAATACTTTATCCAAACTTAATGAAGCTGCAAATACTAGTGTATTTAATAAACCCAATCCTCCTTAATCTGTGTTCATATATAATACTCCCCTCTTAACTGAATTTAATCTAGATCCCCTTATAAAAGTAAATATGATTTCAAGCACTTCCCTTTCATATACTCTTGGAATTGTGTACTCACTTTATAAATCTGATATTTTTCTGATTAATGCTGAATTTATCAAATTAGCTTTTTTTCCCTCTAGGATAATCCATATGTTCTCCACAGACAACACATTTCTTTCAGTTCTTGTAATAAACTTCCCATTCTGTCTCACATATTGTTTTATTATCAAAATGTATTCCCAATGTTGAAATTTCTTTCATCATAAATGGTATTCCTCCTATTTTTGTCTTATCCCCAAAACCTTTACTATTATCCATATTTGATGTCATATCTATTTCATTTAAACAATCTACCATACAAAATATGTCTGCTTTCATCTATAAATTATTCTTCGTAATTATAATAATATCATCTACATATATCATTAAAACTAGAATACATACACCTTTATGTGTTACATACTTTGCATTTTTATGGTTTCATAGATGTTTACTAGGATAATGACCACAAGGGCCTTTTTAAGCCTAGCCATGCATCCCAAGTCTCTGACAAGTTCTGGTACCCTAGATAAGCATAAGCAAGGGCTTGGGAAATAAAACATATACAAGCAGGGGCCTGGGAGATGAACCATTTACAGGTTGTCTGTGTCCATTAGAGACATAGGTTCCAAGCCAAATATACATTTCCTATTCCTCATCCAATTGTCCAAGTTACACTTGAATTGGGCTAGGGAGGAACTCTGCTTTACATGGATAGGGAGCCTGTTCCATAGACGGGGTAGTTTCTGGGATACATACCTGTCTCTCCAGCAAGTCCTATTTATATCAAAGGCAAGGTTTAAGTCTTTAGAATTCTAGTACTGTTTGTTTTGTGGATATGCAGGAGGTCCATCACAGTGGGGGTCTGAGAATACCCTGTATGCCATGTATAGATCTTCCCTTAACAGCCTGTAGGAGACAGAATACGGGGATAGTGACTTGAGTTAGTCGGCGTAGGACATTTTACTTATGCCTTGTATTCTTTTACTGAGGAATTTATTAAATTAGCTCTTTTTATATATAGGATAGTCCATATATTCTCCACAGACAACACATTTCATTCAGTTATTGTAATCAATTTCCCATTGTTTTTCATATACTGTTTTGTTACCAAAATTCATTCCCAATACTGAAATTCTTGCAACGTAAACTGCATTCCACCCATTTCCATCTTATGCCCTGAACCTTTAATGTATCCTTATTTAATGTCACACCTATTTAATGTCATAGGTTCATAGGTGTTTACTAGGCTAATGACCACAATGGCTTTTTTAAGCACTTGAATTGTGTTAGGGAGAAACTCTGGTTCACGTGGACTTGGAGACGGTTCCAGAGACAGGGTACTCTCTGGGAGATATACCCGTCTCTCCAGCAAGTCCTGTTTATATCACAGGCAAGGATTAAGTCTTTAAAATTGACTGCATTTGTGACTGGCCACTTTGTAGAGATGGACTCCCCAGTTCTAACTTCCTAGGCTCTGTCTGTGAGCCAGCCAATTGCTGGATATGCCTAGTTAGGTACATACCAGAGAGGGCATTGTACTCAATGACAGGTCGGATAAATGCCAAATACAGTGGAATGATGAATTCCTTGTACCTAGATGCCATTCCTTTGTTTATAAGTTGAACAACATAGAATGATTTCCTTACTCTTGTAGACATGTGATGGTCAAAGGCTAGATTACTGTCTATGTGTGTCCCTAAGTCTTTGACTACTGGGTCAGTTCTAAGGAGGATGTTGTCAATATGATAGTTACCAGAGGTAGATAACTTCCCAAAGGATGCTATTATGCATTTCTTGGGATGTAGTTTTAGTCTGTCACTCTGACACCAGTTGGTTTTCTGTGTCAGGCCTTCCTGGAGAACATTTGTGTCAGTGCAGGATTCAATGACAGCTCCTAATTTGCAATCATTTGACAATTTAGTCAGCCAGAGACCATTGAGATTGGCCTTGACTTCAGAGAAGTAAATGCCAAAAAGGGGAGGTCCAAGAACCGATCCCTGACGGACTCCACTTTTGACTGGACTCTTAGTAGAAATGAACTCCCCAATTTTAATTTCCTGGGTCCTGTCTGTGAGCTAGTTGGCTATCCACAGGGTGGCATATGGGTTTGCACCTAACCTCCTGAGTTTGCCAACAATGCCCGAGTAGGGTATTGTGTCAAATGCCTTGGCTAGGTTAAGGTAGGCAGTATGAACCATTTTGCACTCATCCATTGCTTTGGTGAAGTTCTCAAAGAAGTCCACCAAGTTGAGTAGGCATGACCTGGCCTCAATGAAATCAAACTGAATTGGGTCCAGTGTCTGGAGGTTTACTATATCATTATTGATCATTTCAATGTTACTTAATTCCATGGCCTTGCATATAAGACTGCTGACACTTATGAGCTTGTAGTTTCCAGGGTCTGTAGATGGCCCACCTTTGCACAAAGGGATGACTGTTGCTGTTCTCCATTCACGAGGCATAAAGTCTGTTTGGTGGCTACAATTGAATAGCAATCCCAGACGGCCTGATAGGTCATGTGTCATGCTATTTAGAAGGCATCCTGGGATATTGCCTGGGCCCATTGATGCAGTGTTCTTGGCTTTACAGAGATTATTAAGGGTCTGTTCCCTAGGGATGCCAGGGAGAGCTATAGTTGATGGTATTTCCTGAGTGAAGTTTGAGGGGGAGAGAGGGGTAAAGTCAGGGCTGAATTTATCAGCCAGTAGGTTTGCTATATCTTCTGGCTCAGTATAGGTGGCTCAATTTACAATGAGCTCTACACACAATTGTATACTGCCTTTGAGGTTGCGGACATAGCTAAAGAATACTTTATGGTTGTCCTTCACCTGGTAGGCCAAATTTACCTCAAAATTGGCTTTGGTAGACTTATTTGTCCTCTGTGTTGTTTGTTTAATTTGATGAGAGTGCTTTTATCCTGCTGGGTGCTGCACCTTCTATGTTTTGTCATGATTTTCTGTCTTCTGTTATATAGCCTACTGATTTTGTGATTCCACCAGGGTGGTTTGTTTTCTGAGTTAGTTCTGTACTTTTTCCTGGTGGGTAAAGTGGGTCTATATTAGATAATTGAACGTTTGAAAGTTTGACTACCGTATGGTCAACACCATATGATCAAATTTTCAAAAGTTCAAATATCTAATAAAAAAATAAATTACACAAAACACCTACCTAAATGCTATAAGCAAGGGCCAAGCCCCCCTGCACCCCACACCCCTTGCTCTTTAAATATACCAACTCTGAGATCGCACTACAGTACAGAAAAGAGAAATCTTCCCATTCCCCGCTGTATGGAGATCTTCTGTTACAACGTTCAAACATTCAAAAATCTGATCATATTGTGTCAACCATATGAGATTCAGAATTTTGAATGTTTGAACATTCCATATAGACCCAGGTAAAGCTGCCTCTATGCATTTATTAACATGCTTATATAGGATTTCTGTGAACAGCTCTGCAAAGGCAGCAGTATTCTTAAGGCTTACGGAGGCTTGAAAGTTTGACAGGTTATCACTTAATAGCAGGACATTAGCCTTAGAGTAGTTCCTGAATATTGCAGGGTTAGCTGGGGGTCCAGGTTTTATTTTTACTTCAAGGAGACCATTTTGTGGTCTGATCTTACCAGGGAAGACATTACACTAGGGGATGTGTAACACTCTCCTATATTAGTGAGAACCAGATCCAGTATGGTTGCATCCCTGATTGGTGTATTGACAATCTGGTCCAGGGATTTTGTGTATACTAAATCCAGGAATCTATGTGCCTATACAGTTGGTGTTGTATAGGATTCCCAGATAATAGTAGGATGATTAAAGTTACCCATGGATATTGTATTGTGTTGGATGGTGAGTGTTTCCAGTAAGTTTAAATACTAGGTATGTTTTTCTGGGTCATAGAGAGGGACCTATAGATTGCAAGGAAGTAGTATTGGATTTTGCCTATAGTGATTTGAACATGGAGTAGCTAAAGTGCATTGTCTTGTTTGACCAGGCTTGTGGTATATTTGTTTTTGATGTAAATTAAGACACCTCCACCTTTACTCCCTGCCTGTGTAGTAGCTGGCCTAATGTGTAAAAGGCATTACAACTTTACACTGTTGGTGTGACCTCTGCAGCTTTAAACCATGTCTCAGTGACCACACAGATATCAGCATTCTCTAGGGTAAAGAAAGCTTCTAGAGAGTATATTTTTTTCTTTAGACTCCTAGCATTGAGCAGTAGCACCTTTAGATTTTCTTGATTTTGATTTGCTATGTTGGAAGTACTTTCAGTTTGGCATTGCCTAAAAAAGGCACTATGGGGAAGAGCATGCTTTAGCGAATCTTCAAAAGCCTAGAGGGGAGAAGTGCAGACCATCCCTGGCAAAGCAGCATGGTCTGTTGACCATCTCTTTCCATGCTGACAAATATCACACCCCCTAAAATGACACCAGAAACTAAGCCAATTATTAAAGTCAGTCATCTTTTGTTCACATTGTGGCATCATCCTTGGAGAAGATAAAATTGTGCTCAATGCTATGCTCATACCAGCCTGGGACACATATTCCAAGAGCTCCATTATGCATCTCTTCATATAGTCTGGGGAGGTATGTCTCTGGTCATTTACACTAACACGGACTATTTATTTACATTTGTTTACCAGGTAATGTCCGGCAAAGTGCCCTTTTTCAGTGGAGACCCAGGGAGCAAAGCTCCAGAAACATAGCTATACAAAGACATATATATATAAAGCAGCATACAATAATATTACAAAAATCATACAGGGATATATTAACAATTTGTATTAAAAACATCCATATACATGTTTTATTAATATATATATATATATATATATATATATATATATATATATATATATATATATATATATATACACATACATACACATATCTACATTCCAATGAGTGGTGGGAGTGCCCTCATCCAAAGGTTATGAGGATGTATGAGAGCTGCATATAGTGTGATAGTGGAGGAGGAGACGGATTAGTCAGGAGGAGAGCAGGAACATATCCAGTGAGTTATGAAGTACTGGTTTAATGCCTGTTTAAAGTTTTGAGTATGCTCAATGGATAGAATTGGTTGTGGAAGAGAGTTCCAGTATTTAGCAATTTTGTAACAGTATAAGGGGCATAACTCCCAACCGTACTGAATTACTCAGTGTTTACCAAGTTTTGGGGTCCAAATAATGGTATGCCATGATTCCCGAGTGGCACCCCTTCATTTCTGAATTTTTCTACATCTTTTTAAAAAAAATTTTTCGCTTTTTGAGCTGACATCATTGTGTGCATGATGACATCAGCTCTGTCAGCCTGTTGGAATTGAGCTCAAGGGGTCACGTACACGCATTTCTGGCTGTTAGTAGCAAGCGGGAAACATTTATTTTATGCTGGTTGCTTTGCTTTCTGTTGCGAGTGGGAAGGAGCTGGAATTCAAATTATGCTGGCTGCTTTTGGGATAGCATAGCTGCTGGAAGAGAAGTCTGCAGAGGTGCCAGAAACATTTATTTTATGCTGAGCCTAGTTGCTAATAAAGAAGTCTGCAGAGCTGCAGAAAACATTTATTTTATGCTGGCTGTTTTGCTTTCTGTTATGAGCTGCTTTCAGGATACTAGCAAGCCTAGCTCCTGGAAGAGAAGTCTGCAGATCACATGTTTGGTGGATAGTGACCGACCGGATACTACCAACTGCAAAGCTGCATATGATTATGAGCGGAGGTTGAGATAGTTTCAGGTATCTTCTTGTGAACGGGTGGTGTGGTGGTTGCAGAGCTTTTCAGATGTGTGTGTGTGTGTGTGTGTGTGTGTGTGTGTGTGTGTGTGTGTGTGTGTGTGTGTGTGTTTGTGTGTGTGCATTTAGGGGAATGTCTTTGCTGACAATGCACGCTTCACTAGGGAGAACACTAGTGGACTCAGATGTCTCAGTGCTAGAGTTCGATTCAGGCACATGACAGTGAGATGATAATTCTTTCTCATTATGGACATACCTGTATCTGAATCACATATTTCTTTCCATTATGCTACTGATCAGTCTGCATTGTTTCTATTCTACATTGCTGTGTTGTGTTCACTGTCTGTAAAGATGATGTTGGAATGTGTGCTTTTGAAACATTCCCTGGTATATCAGCCACAATGTCATATTATAAAATAGCAACTTGTGCATGTAGAATGACCTCATATATAGTCAGAGATGAACACAGAATGAAAGATTTCTTGCAAAATACCATTTTGGGCTACAGTTTTTAGATATCTAAAGGTGGATATTTTGCAAGACAAAGTCATCCATTGCAAAAGATATGTTTTTGCATTATTATTATCCAAATAAAGTTTCATTGTTGCTGAATTTTAGTAATCTTTTTGTGTACTTTTGTATAATATTAAATTGTTTTCAGCAATATTTAGAAGTAAAGTTAGAAAATATATTTTCCACTTAAATATTAGGACTGTTGCTATTTTTTCATATTTTCCCCTGCAGGACATAACTGTCCAGATCAGCATTGCCTTGTGAAAAGAATGATTGGTGGTAAGCCTGTTTCTAATAAAACAAATTGTGAAGTGCATGTCATATGATATGGATTATGTCTTCTGAACTAGTTCAGTAGATATATAGCTTGAATCACTCTGCTCATTTGCAATTGTCTGATAATTATTTCATTGTGTGCGTATGTAAAAATGTCCCAGGTGAATACACTTGTTGGTTAAAGAGGTACTCAGTCAGGCTCAAACCCTGTACCTTGGGTACAGGTAAAAAGAGCCTAAAGTCCCTGGCTGTCCCCAATTGTGAATTTGTGCCTTATATTTTTTTTATTTTCTTCCTCATAAAATCTGTGTTTTTTTTCACTAAAGGAGTGAATTCACTAAATAATGACAGGCATTTGAATTTCAGACTTCATATTCTTCAGAAAATAAATGATAACACAAAACCTTTTATTCTAGCAATTTTCTAAGTTTATAAGATCAGTATTTGAAACTTGTTCCTATTTTGGGGCTGTATTCTCCCACTATTGGCTTTGTCCAGGTTTTTTGTGCTAAGACATTGAGAGCTATGGTGAGAAGTGAGAACTGAATTCTGTATTTCCCAATTATTGGCGTTGTCCATTTTTTTTTTGTGCTAAGAGGTTGAGAGCTATGGTGAGAAGTGAGAGCTGAAGTCACTAAATGATAGCCATTTAAGTTTTAGTCTTTCTATCTTTCAGGAAACTGCTGATATGGCATAGTGGTAGGTTGCTCTGATTGTAGTGCACAGGATTGTGGGTTCAAGACTTGGCATTGGCAGTGAAATGCATGGGGGTAACATAACATTTTATTCCAGCAACTTTCCAAAATTATACAAGCAATGCTTAAAATGTGTCCCTGTTTTTTGGCCTATTGTCCCTCCCCCAAAAAAAACCCTGAAATTGAAAAATTGAAAATAAGTGCGAGAAGCTATGCAAGATGCCTATGGCATACACTACTGACATTCTATTTATGTATATGTATATATATATATATATATATATATATATATATATATATATATATACACACACACACACACACACACACACACACACACACACACACACACACACACACACACACACACATTGTGTGTGGATTTTATGATGGAAATGTTCTGAATTGGGCAATATTGTCATTATCGGTTCCATGCATTTTGTTTCATTGCCTACTGGAAAAATGTTCAAACAAATAAATTTATAATGTGCTCTAAGTCTAACAAGTGTGCTGTATTATACAAGGAATGTAATTTAATAAAATCAGGAAGGTGATTCAAAGAACACATGTATGTTTCTTATTTTCTGTGTAAGGGGCCCATGATTTTCATTATGAGACAGTATTGCTTTGTTTAACAGATGCCTATTAGTGTTTATGCATTGTGCTATAAAATGTAAAAATAAAATCCAGATAATCATTGTAGAAGTAAAACAGTATGCACAGATTAGTGTTTATGGTAAATGGGATGAAATAGCCAGGTAATGGGACATTGGAATGGCTGCAGGGGGACTCCGGTGCCATGTTTTGGTTGTTTGTTCTTCAGTTTGCATTTGAAAGTTGGTATCCCACAATTCCCTTGGAGTGGGTGGGGTTACACAATTATGTATGCAAATTTTATGTTAAACAGTGTGCAGATTTGTACCTATTTTACATGGGCCTTTTCCAAATTTTTGATGTTTCCATGTTGAGAGGTATGATAAGGAGTCACCATGTGAGTTGTGTGATTTGTTGACTTTAAGTAGCACTTTGTCTGCTGACCTAAAAGAATTAAGGTTTTTATAGGGTTGAACAAGGTTAGATAAAGATGGGCAGTGATCAGATTTATACATCACTGTATGGGCGATTAATAGTTGGTTTAATGTAAGTAGGTTTGGGAGTTCTAGCCAAATTTGTTGTTGTAAGGCAGTACAGTGATGAGCTTTTTAGGGCTGGTTATCTGCAAATTTAGCTGTCTTATCATAGCATGATTCAAGGTTATTTATTTCTGTTTTGTGAAGGTTTGTAAATATTTGAGAACAGTAGTGTAGTGACGATAACAGGTGGGTTCTTGCTCTTGCCAGTCTAGCATGATTAGTAAGAAAGGGTTTGGCTCTATAAAGTATACCAAATTTTATATGGACCATTTTAATTGTCAGTGCTATATGTTTGTCAAATTTCAATGCATTATCTATAGTAACTTCAAGCGGTTTAGTGTGTTCAACAGGTTCTATTTTTGTGCCATTTGAGGAAAAGACAGAGAGAGGTGGATGATTAGTTAGAGATGAAGGATTTGGAAAGACCATAAGCTTAGTTTTACTGGGATTTAGTATAAGTTGATGGGCTGCTAGATATCTTTCAATGTTGTTGAGGGCAGTCTGAGTTTTTGTTTGAGGTGCTTCGATTGTAGGAGCAGAGCAGATACATGAGGAATCATCTGCATATTGTATAATATTGGCAGGGCTAGTGGCTGTGCTACAATCATTGGTAGAAATGGTAAAGAGTAGTGGCCCGAGCATTGATCTTTGTGGGACTCCTACAGAGACAGGAAGGTGAGGAGAGAGTTTATTATCCTATAAGGAAGCCTGTTGCCTGTTTGAGAGGTAGCTGTGGAACCAGTTTAGGGCTTCAGGGCAAAGGTTGTAAGTGGCCAGTTTATTTAGGAGGATTTGATGAGATACAGTGTCTATGGCTTTTGACATGTCAAGAAAGGTTGCAGAGACAAGTTGGTTGTTGTTTTTGAGGTGACTAGTGGAGTTGCTAAAACTAATGAGGGATGTACTAGTACTGTGTTTAGGTCGAAAACCATGTTGTGTATCAGATAAAAGGTTATTGTCCCGGTCCCCTTCAATAAACACATCAGACCGAATGACATTTGATAACCTTTATTAAAACTTCCATAACATAGCTTTGATCACCAATTTATTAATTACAACTGGACATAGTATAGTTGATTCTAAACACAGCATAAACAACCTTGTAATGTTAATCAGGACAACATACCTACTCATCCTGCCCCAGTAAGTAGCGTCCATACCTCACTCACTTACTTTACTTATGAAGCAGCATCCAAGACTCACTTCATGTCCCATTTATTGAATTACCCATCCAACCAAATAATTCAGAATGACGTGACATTACTCATATTGACCCAGTAAGCAGTGTCCATACCTCTGCTTGCTTACTTTACTTATGAAGCAGCGTCCCCATCTCATTTCATACACCATTCATTGAATTATCTTCCAATCAAATAAGCAGCATCCTTACCTCAGCTTGCTTACCTATTCAGCAAACTTCCTCCAGCTGCTCATTTTTCTTTCCCCCAAATCCTTGAAATGAACATCCAGACACCAGAGGGGGAACAGAAGAAAGCAAGCCTGTCTCTCTTCTCCATCTACCCCGACTGCTAAAATAACCACAATCCCCACCAACAAAAAAGGAGGGTGGGTAGCAAGTTCATGCCAAAATGTGATTACTTACCCAGTTACACTTGTCTAAACCCCTTAAGCCCCTCCCCACCCTTACTTCATTTCCTCCCAATCATGCCTCCTTCCATTTAACCCTTTCACCTCACCAACCCACTTAACTCCCACTAACATATCAATCTAACCCCTCTTGAAGATGTCCTAGGACAACTTGGTTTGTTGCCAAACCTCATTTCTTTTGGAAGTAGTCGATTATTTGTTTGTGGATACACTTTTCTAGGATTTTAGCTAGTGGTGAGAGTATGGCTATAGGTCTGTAGTTAGATATGACTGAGACATACTGGTAGGTCTGGTCCAATGACCTGAATGCATGCATAATGAGGCAGATCCTAGCTCTTGACCATGACTTTCTCCTTACTCATCCTGGTGAGAGGAGCATTGATAAGTCTCATGATGGAGTCTCCAAAAACCAGAATGTTGAACTGTGTGGTGGCTTGACTTATTGGCTTAAAAGTAGAGGTTCCTTGAGAAGTGGCTGTATGTGTTGTTGTGGGTATTTTGAAAGAGTGCATATAGGGCTGCTGAGCATATTTGTTATGTGCTCTTCATTTAGGAGGTCTTTGGAGTTTAGGAAGGTTATATTTTAAGTGCCTCAGCATATGTGGGTCTATATGTCTGCTTTGAATTGTGTGTGCAGTGTGTGTACTACCAATGACCTTTTATGTGAAAGCTTTGCCTCCAGTGACATTGTGTAAATACATTTCTCACATGCCATATCAGTTTGTTTGAAAATTAACTGGTTGTCAGTAAACATGAGACAAGTTGTACATTGTCTCAGGATGCCCATATCCAACAAACTGGTAACAGAGATAGTGGTAAAGTTCATATCCATGTCAACAGACCCTTTTCATTGATTAGACAGTTTGACTGAGAATGTAAAGCAATGTCAGGAGTGTCTGGTTTGCAGCTCTGGGGACAGTGCATGTCACTGCAAGCTAATTGTCCTGTGTGCAACTAGGTATTGGTAAAACTTCAATCATGCTTTTACAGGAAAAAAAGTCACTCAAGATGTTTGTGTCTATACAGGGCACTGCCAAACACTTCAGGGGACACTAACAAGTAGACCCTAAAAATTTTATGATGAAATATTTGGGCAGGTATTCTGAAGTTGGAAAAAAATCAAGCAGTACTTATTGAAAACAAAGAATTAGCTTTTCAAGAATGATGAAAAGAGGGGGGTCAAGTGAATGGCTACTGTCATGTTGCTGCTATGCTCATCTCACCACAGGGATACAATGCTCTTTTGCTTCTTCTCTCACGAGGAGCAAAACAACAGCACTAATGCCAAAAGAGAAGCAGGCCACAGCCTGTTTGATGATTTATATTCTTGTCTCAGATGAAGCAAGGGTCTGTAGACTTGTAGCCTTTTCCTGGTAGACACCTTGAATAGCAACCAGACAAATCAGGAATGTCAAACACAGGTGCTCACTGCCCAACCAGAAACAGTCAGGAATCAAAGGAATGCACTATGCTCTTTCTCTCATCAGGAGCAGACTATAAGCAGAAATTCCAAGCTATCACCTCCGAAACAGTTATTAGGCTTTCCAGTGATCAGCAGTCTCTAGGAAATAATGTTCCTGTGTTCCTTTTCTCACCAATAGAAAACAGAAGCACTAATCCCTAGATGACTACTGAGAGGCAGAATTTGGGCTCTCTGATAATTGGTAGTATTGTAGTAGATGTTGCAGATTTAAAAGAAAGATGGAAAAAAATGCATTAATGCATTAATATCCTAAGCGCTGCAGTGTGCACTAAGCAGTTAGATACGAAAGAGGGTTAATTTAAGATTTAGCTCTCAAAGTGGAGAGCCACTAATTTTAAAAGAGCAAGATAGTTTGAAATAGGGTGGGCACTTTACCAAATGAGGAATTCTACAAGTACCAGCTCTTCAGAGAAGACAGAGATGCAGTCAAATTTTATTTAGCTTTATTGTTCTTTTTTAATAATCCATACAAGAACTACTTCAGAATTTAACAAACAACTCAAACATACTGTTTAAAAATGGTGCCAAAACTGTCATGTGGTATGTAAACAACCAATCAATGTCTGTCCTTAGGTAAAAATAGGTTAAAAAAAAGTGCCTGAACCAAAATAAATTGTATCAGATAATCATTCCCTCCAATACAACTCTTGTGAGTGTGTAACTTTAACTGCAAGTGGGTGTGGCTTTAGCCTTTAAAAAATTAAGTTATCACTTTACAGTTCTAACCAATACTCATTGACAGAGGTGAAATATCAATACAATTGTGTTTACCATCATGTATGCTTCAAGATAAAATATTCTGATACCTTGTATGTAGCATGGTTTTGGAATTATTAATGCTATTATGAGCAAGCAATATTTGATGCCTGGAGGCGCAGTAGGAGGTAACTGCAGAAAAGTCTGGAGGCACATACGACTGTAATGTATTAAGGCAGAATGCATAGTATTTAAAACTTTTGTGCTGACATGAAACATTTAATGTTAATAGGATCATTGAGACCAGGGTATTTGCCAGCTCTTAACCTGATATGCCAGCAAGATTCCTGGCACTCACACAGTACCTTATAATTCCCTGAAAAATCCTCCAAACTGACAGAATCCAATACAATAAAAGTGAATTTCTTAAAACAAAAATAATTCAATGAATGTTTTGCTAACACATTATTTTGATCTTTATTTATGATCGCCAAATTATATTTGAAAATCCTGCGGGCAAATTTTCTGAAAGTTTTTCGTACATAGAAGCAAGGGTATGTTTCACATTTGGCAATGTAAACCACTCTGAATGAGTTACAGTCAAATATTCCAAGGTACCAAAAGGATAAGTCAAGAGCTCGGATGTAAATGCAGGATGTGTTACTTATGAACCTCCATTACTTGCATCTCCTGCATTTAAAGGTGCCTGGGGTGAAACGTCAAGTGTTTTTGGGACGTGAACCTCTTTCCAAAAAGGACCTAATGTTGTGCGTTCTTTTATATGGAAACACAGGACGTACTCCTTATGTTTTTACCAAGTCGCTATTACCTAGAATGATTTTTCAATTGTTTTCTAGGATTTCTTTTATTATGTTTATGTCTGCTGTAATTGGTTAAGGGATGCTCTTCTAAAGGCAGAGTCTGAGTTTTGTTTTGGAGTAGGTGTGTACATTTCCACCGATATTTGTTCCATTACCACTTTGTGCAAGATGGTCTTGTCTCTGTGTATCATAATCAGTGAAACTGCATGTTGGATCTTCAACATCCAATCAGGGTCATACCCTCCTGCTAAGAGGAATTATCTCAGAGTTATAGACTCCTCTAGAAAGGAAGCATCATTGCTTGTGAGTCTGCTCAATCTGATAAATTGTCCCTTAACAATTCCTTTCTTCATATGTAAAGCATGCATACTCTTCTTGTGCAGATATAGGTTAACAAAAGTTTATTTTCTATGTATTGTGTTCTCCATGGTGTATTTGGTCATGTCTAACTTCAAGTTGATATCCAGATAGTTGATGTTACTCCCATACTTACTCATGGTGAATTTCAAAAAGGCTGTTCTGTTGTTGAGGAGGGATTACAAATTTTTAAATTCATCCTCATCACCTTTCCATAAGACAACCAAATCATCTATGGATCTCCTGTAGAAGATGACTTTGGAAAGCAAAGGGTGAGATTTCAAATGCTCTTGTTCCCACCAGGCTATGACAAGATTAGCAAAGGCATGACAACCCGTCTTCTTCTTGTAAAGTTTGCCAGCAAAAGTAAAGAAATTGTTATTCAGTACTAATTACAACAAAGAGCAAATGGTGTTAATCAAACCATTCTTTAAGTGTTTACAGTTGGTCAGGTAGTTCCTTACAAATTTGATTCAATACAGGTATATAGGGGCACACATCAAGGGCTCCAAACACACACCTCTCCATCGGCATTTGTACATTACTCAACAGTTCTAATAAATGCCAGGAGTTTCTCAAGTAAAATTCAGAAGCCTGTACAATGGGGTTTAATAAATGATCTAAAAACCATGAAATGGTCTCCATCTTATAGTCATCTGCAGTGACTACTAGTCTGAAGGGGGGATTTTCTTTATTTTTATGTACTTTCAGAATTCTGAAGAATTTCACCATCTTAGGGATTTCAACTTGTAGAAAAGAATATGTTTCTGCGCCTATTTCACCTTGATTTAATAGGTGAAAAAGTGAGTGGTCTATCACTTGAAAGCTTTTGTTAATCTTCTCTTTGGTGGTTTCCTCAAATCAGCTCTCATCATTCAATAAATTACAGATGCCCATTGCGTAATCTTTTTGTTCATTACTACTATAGTGCCCCCCTTATCTGTTTTCACAATGCAGATATCTTAATTTCTCAGCAGTTCTTTTAAGGCAGCCCTTTTTTCTTTAGTTAAATTGTGTGCTTGGGGGTCTAGTGCCCAGTCTCTTACAAAAGTCTTCTTCACAACAATCATGAAGCACCTGCAGTGTGCTATGCAGTGTAGGGTTGTATGTACCTTTCATTCTAACAATATCATTTCAATCTGCAAAGTGTGGAATGTCTTGCAAGATGTATTTTAAATTTAATTTGCATACATACATTTTAAAATTCACTAAGGTCTGGCTGATGTTCGCCCTTTATGTTGGAATGAAGGAAAAACCTTTGGCTAAAACATCATGATGGCAATTATTCAAATCAAAGTCATTCAAGATCAAAATGTCAAAGTCCAGGTTAATTTTTTCTTTTTGTTTTTCCTTCCTTTCCCCCTGTCTGTTTGTTCCCTCCTGTCTGCCATTTTGGTGTTCTGATGCTCCCTGATGGGTGCAATAAAAAGGAGCAGGGGAGAGAATAGGGGGTAGTAGTGTCTGTTGTGTTTTGTTGGTAGCTCGAGTGACTGGTTGAATCATATTATTTAAAGTGTCCCTCTGCTCTTAATTTGTTACAGGGACAGTATTAGTGGTTAGCATGGGGTTGGCACCTTTAGTGGTGAAATTAGTGGTTTTCAGTGGATAAGCTGTACTGTTTTGTTAATCTGCTAAGTCTGTCTTCAATTTGTTTTTCTTTCTGTTAATAATGGTCATGGACAGCCTTTCTGAATTGACAAACTGTGTAAAGCAGTGAGACTGTTCAATTTTTTTTCATCCAACAGTTGAAATTCTTTTAGACAGCTTACTTTGTGTTTATAATCAGCTATCAAAAGCTTCATCAGGTAAATGCCTGTAGAAGGGGTCACTGGCATTCACAGCATTCAGAAATGTATAAACTCTTATCCCGATAAGTACACATTCAAGGCATGTGCATTCTTCTAAATAAAGAATTTCATACTGCCATGTTTTATACTTAGTTATCAAGTTTTCTAGTCTATGAATATCTTTTTTACACATATCTATTTGAAGGTGATTGAGATAATCAGTGGCAGTATCAGTCTCTGTTCTATTTTGATCTCTAAGACTGTTATAAGAGAATGGGTTGTCTACACTTTTGGAGATAAATTCAAATAAATTCCCTGTACCATTATGTAGTTGCCTCCTGTTGTCACTGAACCTCCTTGTCTCTCATGCCATAGTATCAGGTATTTCCTGAGTTTGAGTGGAAGACCCAGGAAGTGGGAAAGAAGTACTCGGCAAACATCTCACTTTAAAGATTTTCAAAAGTTTGCAAATGCTAGATATGGTTGCTGTAAGTTTTTGAGTAAAATCCACAAAATTCTCAGGGATTGGATACATGGCTAACTCTAAGTTAGCATCCTGTGTACATGATTCTCCAGACATGTCTGGATGTCATACAAGCCAGGAGAGAATAAAATCACAAAAATGGTGTAGAATAAAAAACACAAAACCAAATAAACAATTCTACATGGACCAGCTCTTTAGAGAAGGTACAGATGTAGAGCCATTCTATTTAGTGCTTTTGTTCTTTTTAATAATCCACACAAGAACTTCATCAGAATCTAACAAGTAACTCAACCATACTGTTTAAAAATGGTGCCAAAACAGTCATGTGGTATGGAAACAACCAATCAATGCCTGCCTGTAGGTAACAGTAGGTTAAAAAAGTGCCTGAACCAAAATACATTGTATCATATTTAAGGCAGAATGGATACTATTTAAAACTTTTGTGCTGACAAGAAACACTTAATGCTAATATGATCATTGAGTCCAGGGTATTTGTCACCTCTTAACCTGATCTGCCAGCAAGATTCTTGGCCCTCAAGCAATACCTTATAATTCCCTGAAAGTAAATTTCTTAAAACAAGAACAATTCAATGAATGTTTTGCTAATGCATTATTTTGATCTTTATTTTTGATCACTAAATTATGTTTGTAAATTCTGTAGGCACATTTTCTAAAAGTTTTCCTACACAGAAGCAAGAGCATGTTTCACAGTGGGAAATGTAAAGCACTCCAAATGAGTTACAGTCAAATCTTCCAAGATACCAAAAGGATAAGTGAAGCTACATTGCTTGCATCTACCGCATTTAAGGTGTCTGGGGTGGGCACTTTGTATTCTGGTTCTCTGAAATACAGTGGGATGGCCAATAAATTTAAATAGTTGAATGGGAGTGATTTCACAAAATTATAATTTTGTACTTACTTGCAACAGCGAATGAAAGGGTAGAGGGAATGAGATGTGTGGTCAAATTAACATAAGGAGCAGTCAACTAGAAAGACAGTTGAGTTTAAGAACACATTTTATTATTCACCTTACTTACTTCCATATTTATGACCAAAGCAAATAATATTCTACTCATAGGACAGCCTTGACCTATCTCATTAATTATCCTATTTCCTTACTTACCAGCCATTAATCAAAATTCTTATCTTAATTGTATTATTATATACTGTCATACAAACTTTTTTACTTTGCTGCTAAAATTGTATGCCTCTGTTAATTCCAATTATGTCTTATGCTTTATTGAATCAAGTGCTTTATTAACAGCACCTACCATATGTTTTGCATCATTTCTTCTATTTAAGATATCTACAATTTCTCATGCTATCATTAATAATTCTTGACATCCCTTTCCATTCATACTATATACATTTTCTTCCATTATATTTTTTGTCTTATTTTCCAGTCTTTGTTGCAATATTTTCATAAAAAAATATAATCTGTATCATTTAATACTATTGGTCTCCAGTTCATTATATGTTGTTTTTCACCTTTTCTTCCAACTAAATTTTAATATTCTACAACACAATTACTTATAACAAGAACCTTCATTTAACCATTCATTTAAAATGTCTAACGAGTATTCTTTCTGCATTTCCATTAACTTTTTATATGCTTCATATCCTATTCCATTTAGTGATGCTAGTGAATCTATATTAACTTGTCTAAGGACTTCATCTAATTCACACATAGCAATCTATTTCCAATTTCCTTATTTACTTCATCTTAAAAACTTTTTACTTTCCATATTTTATTATAATCTTTCTTTTTTCTTTAAGCATTTCTTCCACAAAATGAACTATGGTTTCCATTACCTGTTTCTGATTTCTTACTATTTCCCCTTCCTTATTTTTTATTCATCTCCTTATGTTACTGTCATTTTTCACAGTCTTACCCAAATATGCTGATATTTCTTCCTTCTTTCATTATAATAGATATCTGTTTATATAAGAAATTATTGAGCTTTTCAGAATTTCTTTGATAGAACTTGTTTTCTTTTTCATAATATTCACTCTCATTTCCTTTCTAACTTTTGAAAAGCATTTCTATATATTTCTACATATATTTCTTTTTTCTGTTCTTCTATTTTCCCTTTGTCATTTAAAAAAAAACTTCTCGTATTTATTTTTAAATGTAATGCACCATTCCGACCAATTGACATAAAAGTAATGTAATCTCTCCATAATTCTATGATTTCTTCTTTTCCCTTTTCATTCTATTCTTTCTCACTATTGTTGTTATTCTTTTTTACCTTTATTTGTTCTTTATTTTCATTTATCCCCACCCATATTGCTAAATGATCTCTATACCCTGTTACAATTGCTTCCCCTTCTGCTATCCTTATTCCTTCAGATATTATAAATAATCAATTTCTGATTTAAAACACCTCTTATATACATTTTGGACTTTCTGTTCCAAATAGTCAATTTCCCACATTTCATAACTTCAACCATTTTTTATATCCTTTTCTTTCTTTTTCTTTATTCCTCTTAAATCGCAATGAAAATCTCCTGTTATTATAATATTCATATTGATTTATTTAACATTTGTTTACCAGGAAAGTATGACTGGGATAGAGCCCATTTTCAGCTGAGGCCTGGGCAGAAACACTCCAGATATGTCTTTGGAATGTGGAAGGAAACCGAAGCACCCAGAGAAAACCCAAGTGAACACAAGAAGGACATGCAGACTCCACACAGAACACACCCCAAATGAAAATAGAATCGAAGAACCTCTTGGTGTGAGGTGACAATCCTAAATGCTGCACCACTGCACCTCTGTTAATTACTAAGTAATCCAATAATTGTTGAAATAAACTCCCTTTCCTTGCATATAACATATGCATATAATGCTATAATTCTATATATTTTTTCTTGGCATCTGACATCAATAATAGTTAATCTTCCTATTCTTACTAATGTTACATTGAATACCTTTATCATTCTTCTACATAATACTGCTATTCCTGAATGATGTTCTTTTCCCAAATTCCATATTATATTTTCATCCCATTATTTTTGTTTGCAATCTTTCTTCCTTTATTAAACATCTTATGTCTTCTAATGCAACTATACCAATGTCATATTTATTATACCATTCTAAAATTCCTATTTTTCATACTATCTAGGGGATTCAATAAACCCTACAGTAGCAATGCATTCTAAATTCAGTAAGTGCTGTGTAGCAATGCACTCCCCCTCGCAAACAAGGTAAACACCGTGGCATGCAAATTACAGCATAAGCAACTGAATTACATAGTAATCAACCAATCCTACACAGTGGAGCTATTCAAAAAACAATAAAGCAACTATGTAGACTCCATGCTGGTTTTTCCTGTGAGTTCCAAAACTTTTTGAATACAGCCACAGAAAGGACTCTAGAAGGACAGAATCTTAGGGGCTGTTGCTTTCATTTGTATGTGCTACAGGCTGAAACCAATGATGCTGCTCCTGACAGTAAGCCTAGGCCAAGAAGGAGAAGAGTTTACAGGCCCCTTTTAATTTTTCATAACCTACATGACATGAAAATTGTACAGCACTACAGGGTTGATAAGAACACACTACAGGTACTCTGTGACCTCTGCCATCCTCAACATAGAGCCAAAGCCAACCAAAGAGAACCCATCCCAGTGGAGACAAAGGTATATGTAGCACTTAGAATATTATTGGTACCTTTCAGAGACCAAAAGGGACATGCTGGAGGTGTCCCAGGCATCAGCAGCCAGTATCCTCCCCCAATTCGCGAATGTTATGCTTCAACATGCCAGTGACCACACATATTTTCCTCATAATTCTGAGAAGAGGGCCAGAAATATGCAAGAGTTTTACTGAGTAGCACACTACCCTGAAGTACTGGGTGCCATAGATTACACACATATGGAAATTAAGGCACCACCTGGGGAACAGGGTAGGCTCTATATAAACAGAAAGGGCTACCATTCTATCAACTGCCAAGTTGTGTAATGTCAAGGAAATCATCTTGACCATGTGTACTGGCAACCCTGGCAGTTACCACCACTCACATATCTGGCACACCTCTCAGCTGTGCCATATGTTTGTTAGGGGGGATATCCCACAGACATACTGAATAACTGATTCCAGATAAAACAGAAAAGGTAGCCACCCAGTATTACCCGCTGTAGAAACATAACAACAGTCTACAAATGTAAAATGTGAACAACAGGCAGGATGCAAAACAATGAGAGTAAGAAAAGCAACATATCCTTGTTTGTGTCATAACAGTAACTCACCTTTGCCCCCCCCACAGAAGAGCAGTCTATCCCTGTTTGTGCCATAACAGTAACTCACCTTTGCCCCCCCAACAAAAGAACAGTCTATCCTTGTTTGTGACATAACCGTAACTCACCATTGCTAACTCCCCAAAAGGACAGGAAAATGGTACATTTTGCTAACAAACCATCTTTGAAATGCAAAAAGTGCTATCAAAGGAATTGTCCCTGAAACCTTTGTACATATATGTCACACATCATGCCATTTTCACATATTGGCAATCATGTATATGTCTGAAATGGCTTGGCAAACATGCCCATGCCATCAGTACACTTCTAACTAATGCATACAGATAAAAGTGTAAAAGCTTTTGCTTCAAATTTTCTTAAATACATTCCATTATGTATTCCAGTATGTAGCTGACCAAATGGACTCATACCTTCTGAAGTTCAATACTCTTCTGTACAGATATATCCTGAAGAAATAGCATTATGTGCAGTCTACCCAACATAAGCAAGTTTCTTTGCCATCAGTTTGCCTAGCTATATGGTTACCTTTTTATATAGTGTAAATTCAGGGCTGTAAGCAAGATAAATATGCAAATGAGGTGTGAATTCATTAGGATTGCTGAATCCAAAAAAATTGAATCCGTGTAGGAGATGTAGGCATAGTGTAGGCACTCCTTCAGTGTTTGTTGTTAATGGGTTGCAACTGTGAATGATTAGTGGTTGGGAGAAGGAAAACACAATAGCACTGCAGGCTGCTTTACTTCCACTGGGTGTGTCAGGTTAGATATACAAAGTGTTAGATGTAAGGTTGGAAATATAAGTAAGCAGCACACAAGCACAGATTGTGTTCCTTAATATCCAACCTGCCCTTCATTTGCTGGCAACTGCATATGATATTATTTCTAGTTAATATCCTCACACATTTTAAGGCCAGTGATATAGAATGGGTTACACACTGCATGTCTCAGACTACTGTTCAGATAAATGAAAAATGGCCAACAAACACAGACATGTAAGGCAGAGCTGTATATTTGCAAGCAATAATCATGACAAGTTGTGTGATCATGAGGTGCATTACATCCGAAACCAATACATGTACAAATAGCACTCATATAGTTTGATAGTGTAGATGCTGTTAGAGTTGGTTAGGTAAATACTGATTTATGTTCTTTACTGTAAAGGTGTTCATGTGGAAAAAAGGGATAAGGCATGCATCCTGTGCTCTGAAGGTGCATTGGAGTGTGAGTTCAAATCTAGACCTTTGTAGAAATATCTCATGAGCACTAATATTTTGTAGTGTGTATGTTATAGATTGCTTTCCCTCATTTCAACTACCTCTCTTCTTTCTTTTTTTTTATTTGCCAGTGTTTGTGCAATGTGCAGCTTAGTGCAAACACATGAGCCAGAGAAAAATGAATGTCAAGTTTAGCTATGCTTATTTGGTTTGTGCAAAGTACAGCAATGAACAAACTGGACAAGTGTCCCACCCAGGAAGCAGACAGGACCTAGACAACCAAGAATCAAAACTAGATGCATTCAGTTAGGCATTGCACAGACCTGCTAAGCGATATTGCGCTGTGGTTAACAACAAGACCATAAGAATGATTTTTAAAATCTTAACTATTCCTGTGGCACCAGGCATAAGTGTAGGAATGGAGTACAGATGGGTCTGAGTTCTAGTACAGGTTGTGCAACCTTTGTTTTACTGTTGTGACATTGCAGGTTATAGCAATGAACTGCAACATAGACAACTGTTTTCTCAACAGGTGTAAGTGTAGGGCTACCATTCACATGGTCCTGGGTTGAAATATAGCATATGCCATACACTTGTACTGTTTTTCTACTTCCCATTATAGTCACTCTTACTTGTAACACTTGACATAATGGAGCTGATATGAATTATATGTATGATGGCTGACACAGTATTGTGTCAGTTATTTCTGTATAAAGCTATGTAATATCACATTTAATATCAGATGTATGACTGTGTGTATATTGTGTATTATTGGACTTGCAAGGTCTTCACATTTGTCTATCACACATACACAGCTATTTGTATATCCAATAACCTTGACATTGCAACTTCAATTATGTAATGTCTCACTGCTTAGCACTGTTGCTCTCTGCTTACCAACATGTAAATATGGTGCTCAGAGGTGCGCAATGCTGAGCACAGTGTTTCTACAATGGTAAGAGGAGTGCAACAGTTTCAAGCAGTGTGCATATTCTCAGTAAACTCGATAACTGGAATTGGTGGGTAACCATCATTGTCCATCGCTCTTGATCCATGGTAGACATAGCAGGTGTTTGTGGAGAGGGTTTCAGGTTTAGGGCACAGAGATGGGGTGCCTAGGAGTCCAAGATTTTACTGGACTCCTAGTTAAGTACTACAGTGACAGGCTTCTACAGGGGTACTATTCTGGCTCCCACTATAAGTCAGAGGCTTGAGATAGTTTAGCCTGGGCTGTATCCAGTGCCACATGTATCCTGCACACTGGTGAACAATGTAGGCATCATTACAATGTCCTACGGAGGAGGAAGAGGGATACTGTCTTCCTTAGGATTGAGGAATTTGGGACTGCAGACATACCACAACTGTGTAAGTATAAACTACAGACAGTACTTGTAAGACTTAAAAGCAGAAAACAGGCAAGACTGGTATAAAGATTGGTATTTTGCTCTGTTCTGTTTTTCCACAGCTGCCACTGACCGCAAGTTGAATGTACAAACTCATGGGGCTAGGTTGGTGACGATGAGGGGAAGCATATGGTAAGCATGCAGCAGAAGAGTAATGTTATTGCTGCATCAAAAGTTAAAGATAGCTTTTTTGGTATTTTATGGAGTTGTATAAAAACTGAACATGCATATCTCAACTGTAAAAGCAAGTGAGGTGACACTGATGACAGTCCAATAGGTGAGAACTTGACTCTTACTATCACTCAGTTTGTTGAAAATGGGTTTGAGATGTCTCCACCCTCACCCCAATCGTGGTGTCCCCAACCTTTTGTGTCCATCATTGTCCCTGTCTGTTGTCTTGTTTCTCTTGTCTGTCTGTGATTGCTTCCTCACCTATCTAACTAACCTACCCAGACATTACTACATCCCTTCCCCTACATTTCTCTCTCTCCAAAAAAATAAAATTGCACCTGTCCCCCCCCAAAAAAATTCATCCTATGCATAGCTCTCTATTTCACACGTGTCTTCTTAACACACTTGGTTTGGTTCATTTGACTATACAACATGATTGTGTTGTCATCACTCTCTGCAGGTGACAGTCCAACTTCAGTTAATATTTTCCACATATGTTCACTTTACACTGCTAAAGAAATGGATAACCATGGTTCTTTCCTATCTCCCTCCTGCACATTTCTGCCCTTCTCTCCCTTTGTTCTTTCCCCCTGCTTGCTACCCATTTTACCACTGCCCTATCTACATATTTCACCTCTTTATTCCATTTTTGTGTGAAGGTCTACATTGCGCACCAACGTGCAGCAAAGGGGAATGTCAGAAATCTATTTACTTGTATTTAAAAGTAGTAGATATCACAACAATGTATATAAAGTATTAGACACACCTGTATTCAGACCCAGTACTATGTGGCCTGAAGAAGGAATGTATCACTGCATTAACATGTGCTGCCAGAGTTAATTAAGCAGCAGGTGTATTTCATAGACTCAATACTAACTGTCAGATTTTAACAACGTGGCTCACATTTGCACACTGCTTACTTATGTGCAAACATGTGTATCTTTTATTTGTATACACTTTGCTAGCCATCACACAATCCCACTGCTCATCACCATATGGAAATGTATGTATTTATGCTATATTACTGCTGTATACTGTCAATTCCCTCAGTATGACATGAAATTACATGTGTAAACATTACAAAATGAGGGGCCTACCAAACAATTTGTCACATATTTACAATACATCTATCTGATGCCACATCCCCAAGCACTGAAACCCTGCTGTCTCAGTATTTTGTTCCACACATATATCAACCACAGTAAAAAAATGTAACATGAAATGTTGTGTGCTATGCAATGCACATCAATCTGGTAACTGCAGAACTACAACTATTGACCCATATGCCTAAAAACACTTATCTGCAAGGCTAGGAAAGGAATCAGCATTGACCATATCCACAGGGACATAGGTGACCTTCAACACACTTACCCCTACCCATTTTGTTTTTTGTCAAGGGTACATCTTGATTTTTGGACCTTGTGGACTTCTGGGATACTGACTCCACAGACCTGGATGAGGGATACTAGGGCATATGGCCTATGTTCACTTATCCAAGGCCTTTGATACTATCACCCACTCATGTGTCATAGTGAAGATTTTCTATGAGGGAATTAAGCCGTACAGTAGTACAGAGATAGGCAATTGGCTCACTGAATGAACACACACTCTCATAGTTGGGGACTGCACTTCCACCAGTAGCCAATTACCATTAGAATACCACAAGGATCTGTACTGGGCCCTCAGCTGTTTGCAAACTACTTCTGTGAAGTGCATGCAATGGTAGATGGCCTGTGGTTTATCAAGTTTGCAGTTGACTAGTAACTGAATGAACTAATTTAGAGTCCTCCAATGATGGTCAAAGGAAAAAACTTCAAAGACCAATTCAAGTAAGGTTCAAGTAAGGCACCCTTTATTAACTTGCAGCAAGGAGACAAAGCATGCTGGCAGAATGGTTTGTCTAGACATTAATAACTAGTATGGCATTTTTATACAGTTCTTTCCATGTTACACAGAAATGTTACTTCTATTGCTGATGTAGTTAGACACAGCTTTCTGTATTGTTCTACAGAAAATGTTACTAGACTAATTGCTGACTAGTTGAGAATAACTGCTGATTTACAAAACATTTGAGAAAAACAACCTGGCCATGGGGCTTATTTTAGCCCACCACAAACTTTCAATTCTTCAATTGTGCCATTCTAATATATGTGTTACATTTTGCCTAGATTCAAGGTACATTTCTAGCTTAGTTACAAGTAATGCTGACTACGGTTTATACTTTCAAGCATTCATTGTTTTCATTATCAATAGCTTCTAGCAGCTGTGTACTTTCTCATGGCATAAGCAGAAAATCAATAACTCTTTGTTAAGTCTCATGACACTAGTAGAAATGAAACACTTATTATTATTTTCATGACATTAGTAGAAATCAAATGCTCCCTGTTATGTTTCTAATAGCTGTGCAGATTTATGCAGTGTGAACAGAATAAATGTATTAACCCTTTTAAACCTCAAATGCACTAAGCATGCATATTACTAATACATATTTTTCTAACATTTCCCCTCTTTAATACTTTTATTCTACTTTCAAAATAAGCATAAACAGTTTTTTTTCTTCCCCTAACCTCTTCCTACTCAGAATTTGTAGTTAAGAGAGTCATTCAGTTTACACTTATGAAAGCATTTTCAATTTTTCAACAATTCTTCAAGTTCAGCACCTTGGTATAAGGTTTCTGAAACTGACATGTCTATAAAGTCTTTAATCAGTCTTTTCATGCAGGGGATGCAGCAGCACACACATACCACCAGCAGGATCATTCCTACACAGATGGCAATCAGGATGTTCATTAGGATATTGCCCCACCCCCAAACAATCTCTGGAAAAAGTCCATCAATGGATTTGGTCCTGGCTTGGCCATAGCCGACACCTGCTGAATTACCTGAAGGTGATTGTCTATCTCGTGTTTCTGGTCAGGAATATATATGAACAGCACTCCTCCTGGATTAAAGTGCAAGTACCTCCTCTTGCCACTAGGGTGAAGTCAAGAGCCATGCGGTTTTGAAGCACTACAGTTCTCATGGCAGTCAGTTCATCAGTCACCAATTCTAGAGCAGAAAAGGTTGCATTGCTCATTATTTTGAGAAGTTTAGACAGTTTTCTCAGTTCCCAGATTGATTTCGTTGCTCCATATGCTGGCAATACACCTGCCCACGAGATGATGGTATCACCCAAGTCGATATGTGACAGTCCATTTTTCCCTAAGCTCACAGCATGATGGTTTTTCCAGCTCGCATTGATTTGCCCCACTGGGTTGACAGGCTTCTTGATTTCTCATCGAACATTTCGAATTTTCCCCTGAGGTAAAACTGCTGTGTGTTATATGGCCGGAACCAGGTACCCCAAATAACAACTGCCGGACCAATTCTCAGGTAACCACTTATATGCTTTCCTACCACATACAAAGTAGCAATCTTCTACTTTGGTAGTAACTTTACTATGTCCTGGCTCTGGATGAAACATTTTTTTGTCAACTATAATCAGTTGTTTATAGAGGTCAGCATTATGTTTTACTTCATCAGTTGTCCTATGCATCAGTTCAAAAAATGAATCATAGCTTGTGTTGCAATAGGAACCTTTGTTATCAGTTTTATTATAGTATCTATAGGGAACAGTCACATTGCAATTGCTCCAACCCACCTGAACTGTATCATTTTTGTAAAAACACACAGTCCCCTTCTGTCGAACAGACAAGTGCAATGCTACTTTATCTTGAGATGTGACATCTGATGTATCATAGGCTAAGTTTTCCCAGGTCTTGTTGGCTCCTAGGGGGACTGAAGTTAAAAATAACCCCCCCCCGTATGCTGTTGGCAAAGCTGTGCAAATCCAGCAATTCGAAATATTGAAGGTCTCAGCATACACATATTTGATTGCTTGGTAAGTGTTGAAGTTTGGGTGCCACTCTATGTGCAACTCTCCACGCTTATTCAGTTCAATTTGTGTGGCTGGGAAAAGGAATGGCCACAGAAAAAAGATTATTGTCACTAGTACAGTCAACAAGATGATTATGCAATACTTCTGAGGAAACGGTTGTTCTGCATTCCTGTTTTCTCCGACTTTTCCGAGTAGGTGTTTTGGATTTTTCTGGATTCCATCATTTTTGCTTTTGACATGTGATCTTACTCTCTGCCCTAATAGGACCTTCAGCACCAATGGTTTCTTCACTGGGGTTGAGATGGATCAGTCCTATTGATCTGACCCCCCCCCCGCTTTGTAGCCAGACTTTGTGCTGAGGGCCCTGATGGAGAGGTAAGATTTTTGTCCAGTTCAAAGTATTTAACTAGTTTGTAGTGCATCACGTGGATCCAAGAAGCTCACTCTGCTATCTTGACTGCAGTGGGTGTCGAAAGAAGCACCTGGTATGGACCTTCTCACCTTGCTGATGACCAATTCTTCTTTTTTATGGCTTTTATCCACACCCAGTCCCTGGGTGTCACTGCCACCTCTGATGTCTCGATTTGTTTTCTATCTGAAACAGAATTTGACTGCAACCGATGTTTAGAATTCATGACTTTCTTCATATATTCAGCTAGTGTAAAATCATCTTCCTGGTCTGAGGACATGAGAAGTTTCCACTGGGGTGTATAATAAGCCCTTCCAAATAGTTTTTCAAAAGGAGTCAATCCTTTTGCAGATGGAACAGTTCTCATGCTCAACAGCACCAGGGGGAAACAATACAGCCAATTCTTTCCTGTCTCAGCTATTAACTTTCTTTTAATATACCATTATGCCTTTCAACTAGCTCTGCAGATTGCGGATGGTATGCACAATGATTTTTTAAAGAAATACCAAAATGCTTACTTAACTGCTGTATGGTTTGGTTTACAAAGTGTGTACCATTGTCATTGCAGATCCTTTCCGGAATGCCGAATCTAGGGATGATTTCTTTGACAAGTACTTTTGCCACCATGGCTACATCTGGATTTTTGGTTGGAAAGGATTCCACCCATCTGGAAAACATATCTACAATGACAAGACAATACTTCTTATTTTCACATTTGTTCAATTCTATGAAATCCATGCAGATAGTGTGAAACGGATATGGTGGTGTAGGGACACTCCCTTGCTTGGGCTTCAATGCCCCTTGTGCATGTCTGTTGCAAATTTGACACGTCAAATAGAATTTTTTATAGTTTGTAAATCCGTATGTTATGAACAACTGGTTCACCAGCTGTACCATCCCCGATGTTGAGACACGGCACTGCCCATGGCTCAACAAAGCTGCATATCTAAACAAATTAGATGGTAGTATAGGTTTCCCTTCTTTAGAGATGTACAGCTCCTTTTCAAGAATTGCTCCTCGTTTTACCCATCTTTGTTTTTCAGCTTGCATAGTGAGTGTCTGCATTGTTTTTAACATTTCTAAGTCTAAAATCTCAGAGGGTTGTAGTTCCTCATTTAAAAGAAATACTTCAGAAGTTGCTTGTTTTGCAGCTGTATCAACTCTTGCATTACCTTTTGAAATCCTATCTTGTTGCTTGGTGTGAGCTGTGCATTTACAAATGGCTACTTTCTGAGGTAACTGAATAGATTCTAAAAGATCTAAAATAAACTGTGCATGATTTATAGGTTTGCCAGTAGATGTTATCATTCCTCGGTTTTTCCACTGTTGCACAAAAACATGTACAGTCAAAAAAGAGTACTGGCTGTCAGTAAAAATGTTTACACATTTACCCTTTGCTAAGGTACATGCCCATGTCAAGGCAATCAGTTCTGCTGCCTGTGCAGATATGTTGTGTGGTAAAGGTTTTGCTTCTATAATCTCAGTGTCAGAAACTACTGCATATCCTTTTAGGTTCTGTCCTGCAGGACCCCTTTTGTACGAACCATCCATGTAGTATGTCACCTCGGCATCATCCAAGGGGACATCCGTGAGATCTTTTCTAGGTAGTGTCTTTTGCTCAATTACCTGCAGGCAGCGGTGTGGTGTGCCATCTGCAGGGGTCGAGAGCAGAGTAGAAGGGTTCAAAGTCGTGCATCACTCAATTGTCATGTGAGGTTGGCTCAACAATATAGTCATACAGGAAAGATGCCTAGCAGGGGAAAAATATGCCACCTTTTCTTGTAGTAAAATAATCGCGACTGCATGAGGCACTCTCAAAGTGAGAGGGTGGAATAAGACTACTGAGGCCGAAGCCTGTACTGCCATTGCAGCTGCAACTACTGCTTGTACACAGTGGTGTAAGGACCGTGCCACTGGGTCTAGTTGTGATGAATAGTAAGCAATGGAGCGTTGCTTATCCCCATGCTGTTGTGTTAACACTGATGTCATATAACCTTGCTTACAATCTACAGTTTGGAAAAAACGTTTATGGTAGTTTGATAATCCTAGAACTAATGAGGATGCTATTAACTGCTTCAGTTTGCAGAAAGCAGATTCTGCTTCTGGTGTCCATTGTAACAAATCCTGTGCAGCCATAGGCTTTTTATATATCAGGTCAGTCAGAGGTGCAGATTCCAAGGCATAGTTTGGAATCCAGCTCCGGCAAAAATGAGTTGTACCCAGGAAGGACATCATTTCCTTCTTGGTAGTGGGTTTTGGTGGTTGCAAAATTGCTACTTTTCTGTCCTCATCTAATGTTCTACCTTCCTTGGGTATTACATATTCCAGGTATTTCACTTGTTTTTTCCAAAGCTGCAGTTTATTTTTATTTACCTTATGTCCTTCAGCGGCTAAGAATTGTAATAGTGCTATGGTATCTTCTCTACAATCTTGCTGGGTTGGGGTTGCCAGCAAGATGTCATCAACATAAAGTAAAATCTGACTGCCTCTTGGTGGGGTGAATCCCGACAAATTGCTTGCCATTTCTTGTGAGAATATTGTTGGACCTTCACAATACCCCTGTGGTAGTCACGTATATGTATACCTTTTCCCCTGAAATGTGAATGCAAATCAATACTGGCTGTCAGGGTGTATCGGTATCAAAAAGAACGCATTGCTGATGTCTACCACAGAAAAATACTTCTGTTGAGGTTTTAAATCATTCAACAGGGTGTGTGGGTCTCGCACTGTAGATGCCCTTGGTATTACTGCATCATTTACAGCTTGTAACTCTTGGACCATACGCCATTCTCCATTTGCTTTTTTAACTGGAAATAAGGGTGTGTTACATGGTGAATCGGAAGATTCTACTAGTATCCCTCCTTTAAGTAAGGCTGCTATAATAGGCTTTATCCCTGCCTCTGCATCTTTTCTTAAGGGTGCTGTCTTTTCTGTGGTCTAAATGCTGAATTTGGCATGATGGTAACTGGTCCCGCTGTACGAATAAGTCTTACATCTGACTTTCCTGTTGACCAGAGAGTTTCTGGTATATTCTGTAAGGCATTCTCTTCCTCCTTTAGTAGGAGTGCTAATCAGCTGTCCTTGCTAGACTGCAAGTGTACGGCTGGGTCTGAGTTATACAATTCAACTTCTGTATTTGTATTCCCTGTTCTGACAGTTCTAATTCTGTCTGTTTCTCCCATCTCGTGACTTTTTCTCCTAGGTCTGCCCATTCTATATTTTTGTTCTTGGTTAAGCTAACATGTGGTAATCGATTAGATTTATAAAGTGTAAAGAACTCGTGGGGCAATGAACAGCTGGCTACACTGTTCCCTTCTGTGTCCCAGTACAGGTTGCGTAATATCAGTCTGTTTGCATGATTTTTAAACAATTCTTGCTCATATTCCTTGTCAGGTCCTGGCATGTTACAATAATACAGGGTACAGTGCAACAGGTGTTGCTTATCAATGTCAAGGGAGGGGAACTTGCTGATGGCTACATTCATTAATTCTTCAGTCACAGTCCCTGGACCAGTCGTAACCAAGTCCTGGCTGTAAAAATAAAACATTTCACCCTCCGATTGCACTGCAAAGGTATCAATTTGTCACTGTGCTTCCATACCCTGCATGATTGTGACTACTGCTATACCGAATAGTTGCATGAGGTCTCTGCCTAAGAGATTTCCTGGGCATTTTGCAGAAACAACAATTTTGCTTTTCTGAGTCAGTCCTGAAACTGGATCAGTTATTACAATATTACGGGAGAGGGGCTCCCGATACAGCTGTCCATTAGCTGCTTTTATCAGTATGTAATCAGGTGACTCTATTTTCTGGCAGTTTGGAGGGATGTATCAGGGTTCGTAATGCCCCTGAGTCACACAAGAATTTTACTTCCCTCCCTTCTAACAAGAGTGTAACTTCTGGTTTTGTGCCTGCTAAATAGAGCTCCAAGCTCAATAAAGCTAGATCTAATATTTCATTTTCTTCATTGTCACTAACTTCTTGCACTTCCACTATCTCTTCTGTCACATCCTCTACTCCCTCTATCACATTCTCATTTGTCCTTTCTTCGCTAACCCCTTCTAGTGACTCCTGACTACCATATAGTCAGTCCTCACCCTCCTTGTCTTCCATTGTTGCCTTCTTTTTTTTCCTGCAATCCTTTGCCAAGTGTCCCTTTTTACCGCATTTAAAACATCCACCCCTTTTCTTTCGCCCTTCAAAGTCCTCTGATCGTTGATCAGATTGTTTGTTTCCCTGTGCATTTTTCTTGCCCTTTTTCCCAGACTGTACTACATAAACTTCTGCTCCATCTTCTACAGAAAATACTTGAGCTTTCTTTTTCTTTTTGCTATTAAAATGCCTTTCAGCATGCCTAGCATATTCAAGTAATGACTGTAACCTGCTTGTACGATGGTCTTTCATGTGTTTTGTAATAAAACTGCTTATAGGTGCAATACTGCCTTTTAAAAATGCATTCTTTAACTGCTGTTCATATGGGGAATCTTGTGTTTGATCTTCAGGAACCTGCATTCCACAGTGATTATTAAAACATTCTAATAGTCTGGCATAATACCGGTCAATAGTTTCACCTTCTTCTTGAATGCATTGATTAATGCAAGTCCAGTCTACTCTAGGCTTCCATTTTTCACAGATGTGGTCTGTAAGACCTTTTACTCTGTTGTCTAATTCTGCACTGCTATGTGGGAGGGGTCTTTGTGTAGTGTCATGGGGATTCCAGTTGCCACTAATCATGTGCTAATCTGGCCCCACAATTTGTCTAACTACTTTTTCTACCTCTTCTCCATTTAGGTTATAACTCAGCCTCATTCCTTGCAAGTCTTCTGAGAATTTTCAAAAATTAACTTTTGGATGGGGAATTCCCTCAGTGGCTTTCCGGATATCCTCCGGAGTCCAAGGTCTATACACTAAAATAGTTGGGTCCTGATTATCTTGTCCTGCCTGAGGATTTGGTACTTCTATAAGTGGGCATATTTCTTCTTCACTTATAGATCATGAATTCTTAACCATTTGATATAATTCGATGCCTTCATTTGAGTTACCTGGCCTTGTTTGAGACCTGGTCCCGATGGGATCTCTAATATATGGTTTTATTTTCATAATGCCTCTTTCTTCAGTGACCACAGATACCATGGGGGTGGACTAACCTGTTCACTTGCTTCATATTCTGGTAAGGGAGGTGGAGGGGTTGATGCTATTACTAAGTTATTGTCCTCCTTATCTAAAAACATTGTTTTTGAATTTTTGTTCTTTTGTTCCCTATGGTTTACTTCCTCAATCCACCTGTGTGCCTGAGGAATTCCTAATTTAAGTTGCTTTTTTACCCGACCTTTGGAATTGGTTTTGAGATGTTTTATAAGTTTGATAAGCGAGGATTTTTCTAATTTTCCATCAAATTAATATTTATTAACCCATTTTGAATAATATTTAATATTGTCGGCGCGCTGCGACTGCATGTATTTTTGCATCTTCTATTAACGGCCGATTTTGGGGTCTTTTTGTGCAATTATTACCCATTTTGTTCTACCCTTTTGATCGTTACGTAACTTCTTAGTTTTTTTAACGTGGTACCACGGATTTTGTTATAGTCTCTTCAGAATGACTGCCTACTTATTCTGTTTCTCCTGATCTATGACAAGACAGTAATCTTTTCTGTCCCTGACTTGTAAGCAAAAATACAGTCTTGACAAAAACAATACAAATCTGGTCCCTGATCTAAAACAGAAAACAGGAAAAAGTAGATTCATCTTACCTGAGCCTACGTGATTGATCACCTGATTCACGGAGACCCGTCCTTCAGTCGCAGATCAAGAAGTGGCTGGCCTCTTTTGAATAACAATTCAGTCGGAGGACTTTTCAAATAAGAAGAACCGATTTGGTTTCTTCCCCGTACGGTTTCAACCACCCGGCCCATCTGATCCGAGGTGAAGAGAGTGTTCCAGTCCAAAGGACCAATCTGTCAAAGGAAAAAACTTCAAAGACCAATTCACGTAAGGTTCAAGCAAGGGACCCTTTGTTAACTTGCAGCAAGGAGACAAAGCATGCTGGCAGAATGGTTTGTCTGGACATTAATAATTAGTATGGCATTTTTATACAGTTCTTTCCATGTTACACAGAAATGTTACTTCTATTGCTGACGTAGTTAGACACAGCTTTCTATATTGTTCTACAGAAAATGTTACTAGATTAATTGCTGACTAGTTGAGAATAACTGCTGATTTACAAAACATTTGAGAAAACAACCTGGCCTTGGGGCTTATTTTAGCCCACCACAAACTTTCAATTCTTCAGTTGTGCAGTTCTAGTATATATGTTACATTTGTACAAGTAATGCTGACTATGGTTTATACTTTCAAGCATTCATTGTTTTCATTATCAATAGCTTCTAGCAGCTGTGTATTTTCTCATGGCATAAACAGAAAATCAATAACTCTTTGTTAAGTCTCATGACACTAGTAGAAATGAAACACTTCTTATTATTTTCATGACATTAGCAGAAATTAAATGCTCCCTGTTATGTTTCTAATAGCTGTGCAGATTCATGCAGTGTGAACAGAATAAATGTATTAACCCTTTTAAACCTCGAATGCACTAAGCATGCATATTACTAATACTTATTTTTCTAACAGTAACATATTACAGAAGGGGCTGCCACACACAAATGACTGGTGCCGAACACACAGATTGAACCTTAAAGCATACAATAATTCATTGTGTGAAATACCGCTACTAATTATGATATACATAGCACCCCTTTAAGCTCAAACATAGTGTTATGAAACTTGAAACACATGTTGATAGAAATTTACACTTTCATCACTATGCATCCATTGTGATGATCCACACATTCTGCATTCTGCATATCATACATATGGACATCACATTCATGACCAGGGTAGTAATACCTCTGCTGTACTTTTACCTGCATTAGACCACTAATTGAGTGCAATGCTCCCTTCTGTCTGTACATCACCAGACATCTGCAGCAACTGTATAACACAGAATTGTGGCTGGGAGACTCCAGGGCCTCCAAACATGGCATACATGGAAAGACTGAAAGACCCATCATTGTACTCAGTGACATGCAGGCTGCTTAGAGGTGACCTATGCCTGCCCTGCAGAGCAATCTCAGACCCTACCATACTAGAAATGCTGAACATCTGCAAATCAAATGGGACAAGAATAACTTAGCTCAGGGTTCTCAACCTAGCCTGTGACATAGAACATGCTGGGGACCCAGATGTATCCCCCAATGACTGACACTCCTCTATAATAGGTTCCCACTTCATGTGAATCAGTACTCCTCAATGACCCTGCTCAAGAGTAACCTTGACTACTGGTTGGGTGATTGTAAAGTCACCTCTGGGGTGGCAGCTATGTTTGTCATGGACAGGGCTAGTTGGTGCTGCTGACAAAATTGCTCTGCTAACAAAAACCATCCAACTATAGTAAATAAGGGTACTTGTGTTTTTACATAGCTAGGCTTCTAAACACTGTAAGACAATTACACTAGTAGTCTCCTATGTACATTTAAAGCTATGAGCTTATGCAGGTCTCTGAAATGGCTTGTCTATGTCATCTACTATAAGGTTACCTGCACTCCTGTAAAAGTCAGGTTTGTGCCACGGTGCTTGTGTAAAGTATTGTGTTCTGTAGCCTGTGCACTTATATAGGTAGGGGTTCTGTTCTCACTGCAGTCAACTGAGTGCGCGTGAGTGTGTGTGTGTGTGTGTGTGTGTGTGTGTGTGTGTGTGTGTGTGTGTGTGTGTGTGTGTGTGTGTCCATACAGAATAGCAGAAGTGTGTATCCTACAGTAACTGCTCCAATGCCATAGATTGACAGTATTTTGATACTTGCACATGCCTACA
>NC_056729.1:711258100-711310600 GCF_019279795.1 Protopterus annectens
GTCAAAGTTCAGATTGCTAACTGCATGTGTTCCCAGTGCTTGCATCACTTAGTTTCTGCATTGCATGACTGTTGTCAATGCTGTGATTAGCATGGAATTCCACTTTTCAAATGGACAACATTATAAACACACATTTCTGCATTTACCTGTAGATTGTATACCTTTGTCTCCATTCAGTTGTGTGGGTCAGCTCCTCATGTACTACACTATCATGATTGTTGGACTCTATGATTGCAAACAATATGAAAGAATCAACAATCATGGTAAGTGAAAGTTCATGTACTTTAGCCTGCACTGTAGAGAAATAGATTTCAAACAGTGAAAGTGCATGTGTTCCCAGTGCTTGCATCACTTGGTTTCTGCATTGCAGGACTGTTGTCAATGCTGTGATTAGCATGGAATTCCACTTTTCAGATGGACAACATTACAAACACACATTTCTGCATTTATCTGTAGATTGTATACCTTTGTCTCCATTCAGTTGTGTGGGTCAGCTCCTCATGTACTATGCTATTATGATTGCTGGTCTCTATGATTGCAAACAATATGAAAGAATCAACAATCATGGTAAGTGAAAGTTCATGTACTTTAGCCTGCACTGTAGAGAAATAGATTTCAAATAGTGAAAGTCCAAGCACAGATTTCTGAGGTTTGCCAGTGTTGACAGCTCTACTGGTACAGGTTGATTCACCAACTTTCACATGATGTTTTCTGTTACTGATCTGATTGGCTACTCAGCAACTGTCGTAAGGCTTAATCCTTAGCTTGGAGGTTTTCTCACTGATACCTGCATGGGGGATTTTGTCAAAACCCTAGGTGAGATCATGATAGCCAGTATGCACTGTTTTACCATCATCTAGGCCTATCACATGGAATCAATGGCTGTGACAACATCACAGATCACTTATGGTGTGGCTCAGCACATACACTTTCCTGATATGGTTGAATACACAGTTCAACACACCCTCCACACAGCCTATGTTGCCATACAAGTGCGTACATCAGCATGCATCCACCTGAGTTGGGAGGACAGCACCTGATGCATGCATGTATAGAGAAATCCTGACTCTCGTCGACTGTGAGGTAGATCAACGTGTCATCATGGACCTCTTCTAAATGCACACTAGTAATATTCCAGGTTTGTGGAACAGATCTGAGTGAGTTGTTACTGCTACGTCAAGTCCATTACATTTCATAGATGTCCTTGAAGAGGTCATCGAGAGTATGCATGATGACAACAGTATCATCTTGTGGAATTTAACCAGGTCAAGGCATTTGACACACATCCACACTGAGGTATTTATTCAACACTGTCATATGTGGCCATAAACAGCAATATCACCAAATGGGTAGACCAGTTTATGACATATGTGGTATCTCACTATGTTGAAATGTGTGACCTGACCTATATCTCATGTCCAGTGATCAGGTCAGTACAACAGGAATGTTTGCTGGGCCCTTTCCTGCCCATTAGTTAAATGATGATCACAGATAACATACACATGCTGTGTCCAAACAGCTGCCTGAAGGACTACAGATTGCGGGCAATCACTGACTCCAGCTGTGGTATTAGTATAATACAGAGAGTATCAACACATACCAAAAATTGTTGCCACAGCCATGGCAACACCTGCATTAACAAGTAACACAGACAGATTTGTTGAATCAGGAAACAGACACACCACCCAAGTATAATGTGGACATCACACCCTATAATCAGACAATCGGTATGTGAATCATGTCCTGGAGTAGATGGTAAGTGGTCACAGTGCTGACTACTCCATTGGATGTAACACAAGTACTGGGTATGTAAAGGGCATGCACATCAGAGGCCATAATACCTTCATGGTTCCCAACCTTCATCATACCATTAACTGCGCACAATGCACCTTTCTTCATGTACCTCCCTACACATTTTTCAGTGAAGTGCAACTGAAGTGTACCATCTTTGTTGCAGTGACTGTGGCTATACCTAGATATACATGACTGTCTGATGGTGCGGAACACCAGTTAAGTTGTTACACCAGACGTATGTGTGCTACTTCCTCTGCTTATACCCACACTACATACATAGATGTTTGACTACATTAATGGCATGTATATCATTCATGACAGTGTGGATTGGTGGATTTACAGATATAGCAGTGTCGCTCCTAATACCTCTTGTAGATATTACAGTGCTAGAACAGTGTGCATGGTTTCCCTCATAGAGTGTGGCTGCATCATAATAGTTGTTCAAGTGTGTGTATGTGCAGGCTCATTTCTTATCACTCCACATCACATGTATTAAATCAGAGGCATGGGATTAGCGATGGTATTATTCTGATATTGTGCATGATTGTGGTTGGTTTTTATTATGTTTTCCATTATCTTTTACCTGTGGCCACCTTGCTGAAGACCTTTGCTGTGAGTACACTCATATTCAAGTATATCAGTTTGCATAGCTTCACAATATGCACGTTACACCTATTGCATGTCAGATCCCTAATAGATGTCCTCTGCATTATTCATGTAAAGATGCTTATCTCACAAAGACATCCTCCCCATTGTTATGTCACCTTGTGAGACAATGACAGACAACACATTTTCACTGTACAGTACATACTGTAACATATAGATATGTGCTTGGTGTTGCTGCTACAACCATATTCCATTGACATGCCCTCATCTGCTGTACATGAGGGAGTTTCACCTGTCCTCTTTCTCTGTGCTCATTTCTAAAGTTCATCTGCGTGTCTCTATTCAGGACATACAGTTGCCCTGAGTGATCATTTTACATGGCAGTTCATGTCCTCCTACAGATCATTTACACAACTTCAGTACAGAATAGCAGGAATGGAATATCACAATACTCTGCACTGTCTGTAAGCTGTCCTATACTATGTTTGGACCATATACATCATATTCATACCTCTCAACTGTCCAGATATTCCCAGGATGTCCAGATGTTTTCCTTATCAAATATGTGGCTTTCTGCCATATCACTGGAGTGATCTCTTGAGTGATGTGACTCACTATTATATACATTTGAGTTACTCAACTGTCCTGATTTGTGCAGAATTCTCAGTTTCTGTCACATATTTGTGATATTTTCCTTATAGCATTTTTGTTTTCTGGAAAATCATTCTCGTGTCATTGCACAGCAAAGTCAGAAACTGATTACTGACATTTGAGTTTCAAACTTCATGCTCTTCAGAAAGTTCATGCCAATGTACAACCAATTTATTCTACCATCCTTCTAAGTTTGGAAGTGCAATATTAAAAATCTCTCCCTATTTTGGGCCTTCATCTTATCCCATTATGTATGCCTTTGTCCACATAAGTTGGTCAATGTGGATGACAGGTATTTTGAGTTTCATTCTGCCACATGTCTATGTGACATTTATGGCAAATATGTTCCTATTTCTGGTTAAATATTTCCTCATTATATAGGGCTTTGTGGAGATATGTTGTACTAACAGATTCACAGCAGGCCTCTCAGCTGTACAAATATTTGCAAAATGTCCAGATTTTGGCCTCAAATTGTTGGTCCACTTCTCTTAAACTAGTGGTTTTCTGCAAATCATTGGCAAATTATTGAAAGTTGAAGTCAGAAAATAATGACATACATTTCAGTTTCAGACTTCATAACTTTCAGAAAATTCATGCTAATGCAAAACATGTTATTATATAAATTTTCTAAGTTTGTAACATCAATATTTAAAATGTGTCACTTTATTTGGGCTTTTGACCCCCCCCCCCCCATTACTGATGGCTTTGTCCAGATTTCTCGCTCTTAGAGGGTGAGAGATATTATTCGCAGTTATCTGTGAAACCCTGGTGGTCATTATAGAATTATTCGCAAATCCACAGATCCCATGTGCTCTGCTTTCAACAAAATTGTATCTGTGTTTGCTTACATGGTTTCCTGGCTGACAACACTGTTGCCAGCCACAAAACCTAATGTAGGAGTGGTGCCCAGCATTAATATGCATGGCCACCATTGTGCAAACATGTAAACTCTGTGTAGGCTCTGCGCGAATCCTACATAGAGTTTACTGAACTCTGGGGTATATTTTTAATGCTATTTACATTTACTGAAAGAACTCTTAACTCATTACTCTCCCTTTTCCTTAATTTAGTAGAAATCATTTACCCTTTTAATTTTCATTACTAATTTCCTGTCTTTTTTTCTTTTAAACTAATTCCTTTAAACTTTGCTTCCTATATTTTACTCTTCTTGCGATATAATTAGTTTTCCTTTTACTATATTCTAGTTTATATCTCCCTCATTACTAATTTCTGATTAATTTTATATCCCCTGTGTTCTTGTCCTTTATTTTTTTCTGTTCCTTATTCTAAATTATTTTCAGTTTCCAATTTTTTTCAGTTTGTTCTATATCATTCCCTGTTTTTTGCCATCATTAACCTCTTTTTTTTACAATCCATCCATAAATGCTCAATTTGTTGGCATTTATAACATTCTAATTTACATTTTTGCATCATGTCCTCTTTTATTACATATATAACATTTTTTATCAGTTATTCACAAAATATCCCCTCCCCAAAAAAACATCTTTGATTGTCCTCAGTATTTTACTGCACCCCTATTACCATCAGCATTTATAACACTTGGAATGTGCACAATCTTTTCCATTTCCATTTTCAAAGCAACATTACAGTCCCATCCCCAGTCCATAAACCTCTATTATCATAAACTTTTCAAATATCCATCACTTCTTTGCAAATATTTTTTTAAATGTCTTTTTAAAGTCTATCTCTTTCTCTACTTCTCTACAGGATTATATATGATTTTGTTTTTGTTTGTTTCCCAGAAAAAGATTTTACTACATAATTATTCCATGGGTTATCATTTTGTCTCTTCATATTCACACAAAAAAGTCTCCATTCCCTGAACAGTCTCAAAAATAATGCCACAGAAAGTCTCTTTGAAAGCTATTACCTTTGGTTTACTATTAAAATTTCGAGTTGAGATGTACCCATGTGAAAGCTTCAAAGTACAGATGTTCGACTTTTCATATGGGTGAACATCTCAATGTTCGAAAGTTTATATTAGCAAATGCATAATGCGGTGATGGTGCTGCGGTAGCGTTGTCGCCTCACAGTTAGACATTGCCCATTCGATTCTCAGTTAGAGCATCTTCTGTGTGGTGACATGCGTGAATGGGCGTTCCTTCGTTGAAGGTTGTGCGTTTGGCCCGGCAAGCAAGCACGTAAAACTCTACTGCCAATCATTAGCAGACCGGAGTTCCGCTGTGGTGACCCCTAACTGGGAAAAGCTGAAAGACACAAACAAGTGTGCATTCGCTAATATAAATTTGAAGAATTATACAAAGATTGTGGTACAGTGCGGTTAGGGAAATTCATCCCTTTCCTCACTATAGTGTGATCTCGGAGTTGGAATATATAGTTAGCAAGGGGTGGGGGGGTGCAAAAACAGGATTTTTATTATGAGTTTACTTTACATGAGCTCCTATACGGACATCACATGATGTGTTCCAAAACAATGTCAAATCTGTTGAATTTGATCAGCAGATTCGACATTGTGACTCGTTCTACTTTTGAATTTCGTGGTTTACTTTCAATATGTCTGTCGAAAATGTTTTTGACGCTCAACATATTGATATTTAAACCTTACCTCTTGTACCGTGCCCATAGAGGTAAAATTATAGTGTCCCATTCCTTGCATCTGTTTAAAGAGACTTTCTTTTTACTTTGTATTCCTACCATGAACTTCCTTTTTAGGCAATCATTTCTTTTTTCTTTCCATTCTTATTTACTCCCAACTGTCTCAACATAAGACTTTTTCTTTAGTTCAACATCCCTTCTTGTAAATTCCTCCACATCTTCACTCTGAATTTTGTCCATTATTTCTTCCCACAATGCATCTCCTCCATTTTCTGGTTCACTGTTTAGCAACATCTCTTGTAATATCTCATCCTGCATTCCTTCTGACTGGTGGGTTGCAACCACACACTCTTATTTTGCCATTGATTCCGATTCAGCAAACAAATTAGCCTGAAATTCTATCTCCAAATCTTCCTGCTGTGAGCTGGCATTCAGCTCCATTCTCTCTATCAAGTCCTCCATGTCACACTTCTTCATCCAAGCTGCTACTGCACTTGGATTGAGATGTGTGCATGTAATTGTGGCTAGCTCTTCCCCAATTACAAAAACAATCAGTATAGGAAGTTCCCAGACCCCCAGCCAAATTTCCATTAGTAGTATAAATACTACCTCAGGTCTCCCCCTGAAAAGAGGCTACCAGCTGAGTGGAACTAACCCAGTCAACAAAGGATACATTAAAATAAATAAATAAATAAAACAATTATGCAAAAAGTACTTAATAGCTGTTTGCACTGCGATACCCTCTACTTTAGGAATACTTTCCTCACATGCACTACCCATAAGGTAAGCTTTCATCATCTGTTAGTGTTGCTGTTGTGAACTACTGTACATGATGTCAAAACACATAACTGGCATCTATTCTTTTGCATAGCAGTAGAGTGTATGTGAGGGGCATTACTTCGATCTATAATTTCAATGCTGATCTGCTGATAGGTGTACTATATGTATACCTTCTGATATGCGCAACTTAACTTTTTACAGATGTTTTCATAAAGTAGACATGATAATTTTCCCACTGGAAAAATCAGATAGTTTTGGATGCCCTGCATCAACATGGTAGGAACTTACTAGCACGGGCAGGTGATACATTCTGGAGGAACCACACGTGAAGGGACATCACAAACTTGGTGAATGTTGAGAGTGGGCATAATTGCTCATGTGAACCCTGTTGCCACTGCTGCTATGACATGTTTCACCATGCAGTCAATAGACTCCACTGATATGAGAGGGAGAAAAATACCACTTGTGGTGGGACTCCTGTACCTCCCCTGGATAAAGCAAAAATATTCCTGGCCTCCCACCACACCACTTGCCAAGATCATTGCATTCCTGGTGCAGGGATTGAAGCTGGTGTCCCAGGATATACAGGTATATCCACTGTTCATATACACAACAGCATATTGCACTTGAAATTCATGGACATTGTTTCACATGTCTTGTCTGTTCTTATGCATTTCACAGCTATACAAAAGTGTCAAGTTGCACAAAACTTCATGAATGAAGAAAGACTGTTAAGACTGCTTGCATGTTCTATTAACTAAAGACTGCATAGGTGGCAATTTAAGCACTATGTGTACTAATGTTCTATTCACCTGCAAAGGGCCATCATATTCATCACATTGTCAACATACATCAGGTACATGTCTCAGTACTCAGGGTGATGTGTATCCTTCTGCCTGACATTAAGAGTGATATATACTCAATTGTTCCTTGTGTTCCATTTTAACCCACAGGTTTCAACACAACTATGAAAACAGTTGGCCTCATCCAAGGGTGACAGACCTGGTAAGACAGTCTGTACAGCTGCTATACTGTGATATCCTTAAGTGTCACTTTAACCATATGAGTAATGTTATGTTCACCTGCACAGGACCATCACATTCGTCCCATCACCATCACACATCAGATACATGTCTCTGTACGCAGGGTGATGTGTGCCCTTGGCCTGCCACTGCCTGATGTTAAGAGTGATGTGTATGCAATTGCTGCTTGTGTTCCACTTTAACCCACAGGTTCAATACAAGGATGACAACAGATGTCTTCATCCGAGGATGACAGACCCCGTAGGACAGTCTATATAGTTGCTATAATTTGCAGGAGATTTCGGGGGGTGCAGGGGGGGCTTGCCATCCCTGCAAAAACGTGCAGTTCAGTGTTGTGCAGTACATTCGTAGTGATGACAACCTGAACGTACGTTACTGTTGTGTAAGGTGCAACGGACACAGTATGTTGAATAATGCCGAATTCAAATAATCACCATACTGTTCAACATACTGACCTAGGTAGTGTTCCATGTTTGGTGTTGTGGGTTGGTGAAACAAACTTTTTTTTTTTAACCATCGCAATTTTGATAGTAAACCTTTTTTCACACATATAAATTCCCAGGTTTGAACCAGTGACTATCTGGGTAAACATGCAGCCACTGTAGACCATTTACCACAAGCATCACAGAACACTTAACTGACTGGCATGAAATCCCCAATGTGCTGAAAGAATTTTGTTAGAAATTAAAGGAATAAAAATAAATTGATGCAATGTTTATGTGCCACTGTGTCATGGTATTGCACTCACATTATGTTGTCTTTTTTGATGCAGTTGAACAGCTGCCTAAGTCCACAACCTACAAAGATGCAGTTTAACTACATTTACCACAGGTCAGTTCTCACCACAACTATGAAACAGAACATATTTGGAGACTTCATATCATCAACGTGATGAAAATCAGTTGTTTGGCCTAAAAGTGATGGAGAGTCCTCTCCCACTGTAACCGTAATCATTACAGCTGTGGTATTTGTAATTTATGCCTAGCACAAGGGTCAGATATACTCACACTACTCAGCCACTATGGATTTTGAACACCTATCTATTTAACTACACAACTTGCAGGATATTTTCTCAACTGCAAATGCCACAGGAAATGAAGACAGGGTCATTTTGAAGACATTATATTATCTTAGTACTGCAAAGCATATTTGTACCCTTAAACTGATTGAAAGAGTGGTGTGACCCCTCTGTTTGTCACAAAGTCTTGCATAATGGTAGGTATACACAACCACGTGTTATATAATGCAGTTATCCCTTGGAGAAATTAATGCAGGAGCCCTTTTTAGGTTTAAATGTTTTCCGTGTGAAGAAGTGTCCACATCAACTGAAAGGGTGAAGCCAGTCCCACCTAGCACTACAGATGCGCACACACACACACACACACACACACAGACACACACACACACACACACACACACACACACACACACACACACACACACACACACACAGACATGCGCACAGACACACCCTCACAATAGTCAGTCACAGCTGTATTAAAACACCTACACAATACAGTTAATTGCATCAACTACAAGTTCCACAGGAGAAGTCTGACATTAAATGTGGGGTACAGCACTTTTGTAAAGATTACACGTCAGTGGATTACAAAAAAGCTAATGCCCATCCCAGGTTTCAGTGAAAAATAATGTATCTTGATAAGTATAAATAACAACAATGTGTTGATCACAAGTAATTACATACTGCTCAGATAACTTCTGTATCCTGTCATTCATGTACATTGTGGTAACATGAGTGGCATCAAGTTGTTTCATAGTATGGTCCTTTGATGATAATCACAGTTGTGAGACAGTTGATTCAGCTCAAGATGATTCTATGCAAATTATAATCATTTTCATTAGTTCTTTGTGCTTATACAATGTGCAACTTGATTTAAAAACATACAAGTCAAACATATGAAAGTGCACTATGTAGTATAACTCATTTGGTATGGGTGTAAAGCTCCCAAAAAATTGTATATCATTTGCAGGTCTAATGTGCTGGAGTGCAGACATATACTTACACAAAGTAATGTTTACCATACCTCTCAACTGTCCAGATTTTCACAGAATGTCCAGATGTTTGCTTCATATTTTGGTCTGTTCATCATAAAATGTTGGTTTTCTGGCAAACCACTGACAAATCCTTGAGGATGGAAGTCAGAAAATAATGACAGGAATTTGAGTTTCAGTCTTAATACCCTTCAGAAAATTCATACGAATGGAAAATCTGTTACTCTATCAACTTTCTAAGTTTCTAAGAGGAATATTTAAAAATTGTCCCTATTCTGGCCCTTTGTCCCCCCATTATTTATGGCTTTGTCCAGATTTCTTGCTCTAAGAGGTTGAGAGCTATGGTGCTTACACAGCATCACAGTTAACTCATCATGTCATGAGTACAACAATTCATTACCACGTGCAGAGGTAATACAAGCCATTCTCATTATTATCTTGTTGTCAGAATTACTCCCTGAAGCACATTCCTGACAAGTTCGTTTGCATGACTGATAGCAAAGTATTAGCACATGCTTAATTATACTTTGAAGTTTCCAACTTAGAGTGGAAATTAACAGTAGTCTGTGGTGCTCTGTGCCAACCTTTGATCAAATAAGGAATGTAGACATACAAAAAGTTCTGATTCTGATCCAATTCAGAACAGATGTTAATATTTTGTGTCATTACTTACATATTTATCATAACTGCAATAACGTACTCATTATATGGATAATGCATGTGCATACTTAGATAGCCCTCATATGTGGTGACTGTACATGCATTTGAGGGAAGTTTAGTACTGAGTACTATATTCTCTACATGAGAACATACATATAGGTGTCCTAATTAAAAGGCTTCAGAAAATGAAGTGAAAAAAATGAATTCATCCTATCATCTTATGTTTGCATAGCAGAAATATCTTTAAAATTTGCTCAGTGTACTATGCTTGTTAACCCATAAAGCACTGATTGTACCAAATGTCTTGCACTTATTTCTAGGAAGGTATGAGTATTTTCACAGTTATTATGAAACACATACGGGACCAAGCATATTATTGTTGGTGGTATCCCAGATAAATGCATGAATCCATTGGTAGGTAATTAATGAGAAGTTATACTGCTCAGTAAGTGCTGACGTAATGCTGGATTTAGACACCTGACATTCCACAGACAGTTTATAGATATGATCAATAGCTGATCATACACCTAAGGAAGGCAAAAGTTAGGTGCCAAACACAGACATTTTAAGGGACTATGGAAATACTGTGAAGCAACAAACTTTGTGTGCAGTATACTCCATAACAATGGGTAGAGTTGCATCATCCCATATGGTGTACATTCATCTTTCCAGTCTGTCAACATTTAATAATAACTATCTCCTCATAGTACTGTCAGCTTGTGTTTCCACAGTGTAGAGAGGCTAAGCACAATAGTGAGAAGTGCAAGAGACTAACCAGACCAAAGGCAAACACTCATCAGTTTTTTTCCAGAAGATGCAAACTGCCATTGACTGTCATATAGTATTTCTGCTTGGTGCCAGGTATTGTTCAAATGCTGAGGACCAACAGATAAGACAGAAAGGCAGTATATATATATATATATATATATATATATATATATATATATATATATATATATATATAGAGTGAGAGAGAGAGAGAGAAGCAGAGAGATAAAAAGAGAGACATAAAAGCATGTTTGTTTATAGGACATTTCTTGCCAAGTTGTGGTATTTTAATCTGAGGCTTGACATCATACTAATTCTGTCATGCTGTGTAGAATAAAGTATTTCCAAAATGGAACAAGCAAGGTTACCGAGTAGAAACATGATTAAGACATAAATATTTAGCCAACAGTTGCACACACAATAGTAATATAAAAAAGATTAAATGATTGTTTGTTATACTTTTGGATTAAAACCCTTGACTCAATGTAAAAAGCAGTCTACAGACAACAGACTGAAGAAGGGAAGAATGTAGGCATCAGGCTTCATTACAGTAATAACAACTGTAACATCTGATTAGGTTTAATTTATTTCATTTAACATTTGTTTGCCAGGATAGTCCGACTGGGCAACAAGTGTCCATTTTCAGCAGAGTCCTGGGGAGATAAACTCCATAAGTTTACAGACAGAAGAAACATTTACAAAAGAGACATTACAGAGTAGTAGCATACAGATTGTAGACTTTACAGCCGTTAGTATACAATGAGAGGATATTCCCCCTTTTGGTTGAAAATATAAGTGTGCAAAATATACAATGAGAGCAGATAAGAATCTGGTAGAGCATTGCAAGATATTTCACAACTGAATAAGGGTATATAAATGTTTAAGTTTCCCATATATACATTCAAGCAAATATACATGTAAGAATATATATATATATATATATATATATATATATATATATATATATATATATATATATACATGCACACACACACACACACACACACACACACACACACACACACACACACACACATATATATATATATATATATATATATATATATATATATATATATATATATCTATAAATATATACATATACATATGCACACACACACACAAATATATATATATATATATATATATATATATATATATATATATATATATATATACATATAGATATATATATATATACATATATACACATGCATACATATACACACACGTATACATACACACATACACACACACACACACACACACACACACACACACACACACACACACACACACACACACACACACACACACACACACACATACACACTCACACGTACATACACTCATAGTTTATTGCTCACACATGGATAGGTATAGTTGTTCAGGATAGATGAGGTGTATAAATAGCAAGTGGACAAGGCTTCAGTTGCATAGATGGTTTGGTGCAGAGGTATGTTTTAAGTAGGCTTTGGAAGGAGGGTGGGGAGTTTTGTAGTCTGAGGTCGGGGGAAGGTTGTTGTATACTTTTGCTATTTCATGGGCAAATGGTGATTCCCTGGAGTTGTCTTTGCATGTGATTGTTTCGATTAAGTCTTTGTTGGAGGACTGAAGTTGTCTATTTGAATTGTAGAAGTTCAGCACACCAGTCAGGTCGAGGGGGGGGGGGGTTACATTATATCCAGTACAGTAATTGTCTCACAATAGTGCTATCAGTTTGTATTTCTACAGCACAGCAAGGTTAAGCACAGCTGCATAACAATATCATATTAGTGTGGTTGAAGCTAAACTCTTCAGTTTTTACCACAGGGCATAAAATGCCATTTATTGTCAATCAGCACTGGTGTGCAATGCCAGATGCCATACAAATGCTGAGAACAAACACTGAAGGCTTTTTTATGGGCCATTTCTGACCACGAGTATCACATCTGGTTATATTTTTTGACAAGAGTAAGCATGTAAAAAGGGAGTAGATTGGACAAGGGTGAAAATTGGGAGGGGGATGGCAAGCAGAAAGTTCAGCATGGGGGATGGATTAAATGAATGAGCAGGATGATGATGGGAGAGCACCATAGCTATCCCCATTTTCACAAAATAAATGATTACTTGTAGTAAGAATTTGGGGAATGTGGATAGTCACCACATTAGGGCTGGGTGACAACAAATGAATACTGTTATACAGTATGGCCAATTGAACCAAATCAAATGTGCTATACAGACACATAGGTGATGTGGAGAGCTATGAATATTGCATAATTCATTTGTGGGATATGTGCCCATTTTTTATTTCTTTTTTGAGAGAGAGGACTGTTGTGGAAGGTGTCTAGGAATAAGAACAGGTTGGGTAGGTTAGGTGGCAGGTGCAGATAAACAGGATATACAAGACAGAGAGGGATGGCAATGCACACAGAAGGTTGGGGACATTGGAGGTGCATCCATGTCCACCATGAGCACAGTGAAAATCTAGTCCTTACCCTCAGAACTGTCATCACTATTTCCTGTTACAGATCCCTGGGTCAGTGTAGACGGAGTATTGACTTTGCAGTTAAACACAGGACCTTTTCTACTCTGTCAGTTTGAGTGCTGAGGCCTTTCCTGTCATCTCTTGGCAGGTGACAAAGTCACTACCTCTTGTAGTACTATTCCTGGAGGGTTCCACTGCACCAGAAGCCAGGGCAGAGCTTCTGACTGCAGCTGAAACAGGTAGTGCAGGAGTTGTGGCTGTAACACTGACAGGTTGGGTCCCAGATGTGCTGGGTGTCTGTGCTACCTTTGGTCAAGCAGCTGCAGCCAGGGCCAATCTCTAGTGGCCATTCTACCTCACTGTGCTGATGGTCATTTGTGCTGCTCAGCAATGTTTCCACTCAGAAAAAATATATAAATAAAAACGTAAAAAAAGAAAGAGTGAGAGAGATAGGGTTTGGGGAGAGAAAATATATACAATAACATCAATGTATTATCAGATTAAATTTTCAAAATATACACAAATATAACACAAGAGTATGGTAATCTTTGCTACATCCAGATATGATAAATATGTCAATCTCAGTGCTATTATAAATAATATGGACACAGGTGGCTATGGCATATCTTATATATTCCAAGTAAATACATCCAGTTATAAAAATAGAATATTTAATGTTATTTAATACTGCAGTAAATAAATTGCAGATACTAGGCAGTAATAAAAGCTAATTGCTGTTGGGAATTGAACCCACACAACCCACTGGCAGACAGGTTCAGTGCAAACTTCTCCACCCCCTCCCCCCCAAAAGAGCAAATATCTATCCCGGCAGAGGGCTGCCTCCCAAACATCTCAGATGCTCAGGTGAAGGTTGCCCTCTCCAAAGCAAAAAACACTGCTTCCATGGGACCAGATGGCGTCCCAGGTTGCATCCTACATGAACTACAAGAGGAACTAATCCCTCAAATAAAACAGCTATACAATCTCAGCCTCACTACAGGATATGTGCCCACAGAATGGCGTACAGCAACAGTGGTCCCACTCCACAAAGGTGGAGCATCTATGGACCCTGGAAACTATCGCCCCATAAGCCTGACTAGCTTAGTCTGCAAGGCTATGGAGAGGATCATCATGGAGCTCATAAACAAAGATATTGGGGACCTACAGACACTAGATCCTACCCAGTTCGGCTTTGTCAAGGGCAGATCCTGCCTTTTGAACCTGGTTGACTTCTTTGAAACAGTCACCAAAGCCATAGATGAAGGGAAGGTAGTCCACACAGCCTATCTGGACCTTGCAAAGGCATTTGACACAATACCCCACTCGGGCATCATAGATAAGCTATCCAGCTTAAATATAAATCCCTATGTCACAAGATGGGTCGCAAACTGGCTCAAAGACAGAACCCACAGAGTGAGAGTTGCTGGAGCCATGTCAGACTCAAAACCAGTCACAAGTGGCATCCCACAGGGTTCTGTCCTGGGACCACTCTTGTTCGGTATATACTTTTCCGAGGTACAGTCAAACGTGGGAGGACTATGTCTCACCAAGTTCGCAGACGACTGCAAACTGGGTGCCATAATCAGCTCTCCAGCTGACACAAACATCCTTCAAAAAGGTCTCACAGAGACAGATAACTGGTGCCAGCGCCATGGTTTAAAGCTAAATGCCAAAAAAGGTATAGTCATACCCTGTGGCAAAAACAATGTGCCCACAAATTACCACATAGGCAGAAACCCATTAAGTACAGAGAAAGTTATTAGGGACCTGGGGACCCAAGTTGATAGCAATCTCTCCTTTGAAAACCACATTGCCAAAGTGGTTAGAAAGACCTTCTACATAGCCCACCTCATCACGAAGGGTTTCACATCTAGATCAAGAGAGGTAATCGTGCCCCTTTATTCATCCCTCATCAGGCCCATCATAGAATACAATGCCCCTTTGGGATGTACCTTACCCGACACCTGCAGCAATTAGAAAGACCCCAAAAGTATCTCACCAAGAGGATCAAGGGTCTCAAACAGATGCCATATACTGCTCGGTTAAAAAAACTCCAGCTCTACTCAGTTGCATACCGCCTACTTCGAGGCGATCTATGCCTGACATACAAAGCTATGTCAAATCCAGAATTAATGGACATGCTCCACCTCAGTAAATCTAAATCCCTTAGAGCCACATGCTCGAGGGACTTGAACCTCAGCACAGAAATAAATAGAACTTGCTGGAGGGACAGGTTCATAACCCAGAGGCTCCCTTTGCTCTGGAATAGAATTCCAGTTCATGTGAGGCAGAGCACCTCACTGAATCTCTTCAAGAAGAATCTCGATAAGTGGATGGGGGATCGTAGGTTTGTCCCAGGGATTACTCCCGTGTTACTATTAGACAGAAGCACAGTAAACTAAACCTTAAAAAAGGGCACAGTATACTCAAATCAAGGGGTGGCGTAAGCCATACAGAATCGGGCTAGGCTTATAATTGCCCCAGGGCAGATAGCCTAGTATGAACCTATGAACCTATGAACCTATAAGCTAATGAACTCATTGCTTAAAACAATAATCAAGAGCTATTGCAGCAGGCAAGTATGCTTGATATAAAAGTAAGTTATACCTATGCAGTGTGTGTGTGTGTGTGTGTGTGTGTGTGTGTGTGTGTGTGTGTGTGTGTGTGTGTGTGTGTGTGTGTGTGTGTGAAGCTTAAATGGACCAATGCCCTGATATTTGGTAGGATTAGCTATATTACCGATGTACTATGATCTTGCATGCATTCATACCTGATCCATACTTACCTCATACCTATATGAGTCATGCCAATCATTCCTGATGTGTCTCCTTATTCCTAGCAATGTCCTCAGCAGCTGTACAGATCACAAAACATTAAAAAACAAGTATGATAAATAACTGTATTGCATGGCCATTGCATGGTATTGTACTGGCTGCTGATGAGTCACTATACTTACACAACTCAGGGGTGTTTGCTGTTTCAAATTCTTCCTCCCATCAATTCAGGAGGTCCAACTTGCACCTTTTCATGTCAATCTAATGTCAGCATTGTTTCCCAATTCATAGAATTCCAGTTGCACTGGAAACAGTCTTGACCAAGCCATTCTGATCATCAATCCTGTACTGAGACTGAGTATAGTTCTCCTGCAGAGGCCTATAGTGTAGCCCTTTATAATGAGTGCCACAAAGATCCCAGTCTCCCTTTCACTCCACATTTGGGCTCTAAATGAAGCATCACCCTCACTTTAACCTGACATGTCTTCTGAAGTACATCTAGAATTATATCAGTTAACTGCTGCCCAGTTCAAATCTCACTTATAACATAATGTGTGCAGTGAGGGACAACCTTTCCAGATGCATTAATACAACTGAATGCACAAAAATAGCCTGACAAAGAACTTGGGTATGATTCCTTCAAAATACACTGGAGGTGTGAAATATGGCAGTGAGGTTTAGTTATGTGTGATGCTCAATGTATTTACTCATGTTACACACTTCAAAAGATATAGTGTCACCTCTGAACATGCTCTATTATGGTGGATTTTACTCATTCAAACAGTCTTATGACAGTGACATGACATGATGTCATTTCTATGACTCTGGTAATAATCAGTGTTGGTAAGAGATAAAGTGGTATGAATTGAAACATAATGGGTTGGTTTGGCATACAAACCAGAATCTTTGAGTAATGCTACCTGAGAATTAAACCCTTGACTAAAAAGAAGGTTAAAATGCTAAATATTGCTTAGTGACAGCTAACACCACATGAGAACTAATATTTTGAACTTGTAAGTTGAGGTGTGACAATTTCAACATTGGTGATGATCTAATTATGACAGGCCTGCATATGTGCGACTTTCACTTGTTATAGGTTCATAGGTTCATAAGTAGGTAGTAGACTATCGGCCCAAGGGCCTATGTAAGCCTGGCCAAAAAGGTTCCCTGGCTTACGCCACCCAAGAAAGTTATTTTCCTGTGCCCCTGTTGAACAGAGCCACAGAAGTCTATTTCCTATTTCCCATCCACTTATCAAGATTTTTCTTGAAGAGTGCTAATGAGGTGCTTGACATAGATTGGTAGCTTGTTCCAGAGTAAGGGAAGTCTCTGGGACAGGAATTTATCCCTCCAGCATGTCCTGCTTATAATGGTGACAAGATGTAGGTCACTAGAGTGTGTAGCTCGGAGGGTTTGGGATTTCTTTAGGTGTAGTATGTCCAACAGCTCTGGGTTTGACATAGCTTTATATGTTCAGCAGAGATCACCTTGGAGTAGGCGATATGCTACGGAGTAAAACAGGATTCTTTTGAGATGGTGAGTGTAGAGCATCTGTTTGAGGCCAGTAATCCTCTTTGTGAGGTACTTCTGTGGCCTTTCCAGCTGCTGCAGATGTCCTGTGAGGTACATTCCAAAAGGGGCATTGTAGTCTATAACAGGTCTAATGAGTGTTGAGTAGAGGGAAACAATGACCTCTTTTTTCCTAAATGAAAACCCTTTTGTGATGAGGTGTGCCACGTAGAAGGATTTCCCGACTACTGTGGTTATGGTACTGGATTTATCTGTAAAATTCAGTATTTATTTTATGTTAGTCAACTTCATATGCATCAAGTTACTTTTACCTGAATAAAGCATCAGGGGTAGGTGCCATGCATACTTTACATGACATACTGTCCTACACACTAAATAATTATATGTGATGAGTCATACTTTTTCCAATAACTATTGCACAGAATATACATATGCAAGTGCAGTTTAAAATAGCAATAATCATTGTTATGCTTAACATACTTTATACAGATTATAGATTATTTATTTTGCAATCATTAGACAGAGTTGTGTTGCAAATTTAATTTTTGTAATAGTCTGTTTAATTCAAGTTAGTTTCTTAATAAAAAATATCTGACACTAGTTATTCTGACTTTCTCATTACAATTATCTGTAAACTGGATTTTAATGCTGCATTACCTCTGCTGCTTCTTCAAACTTACTGCATTAACACCTTGAACCACAAAGGAAAGTAATCAGTGTGTATTTTTTTCATTTAGTACTGTCCAGAGTGCTGAAGAAAGTGCAACAGTGCTGCTGACAGAAGCCTAAATTAATTTTTTGAGTTTTTCCCTTAAGGCATGAACTTGGTTCATTGATAGTGATAACAGAGAGTTAATGACATGCAATGCTATGCAGGAGGAAAATGTAGAAGCCAAAAAAGTGAAAATTAAAACCAAATAAAGGGTATATATACCAATGCGCCCAGCGCTTATGGCATTAGCCTGACATATTCAGTATTTTTACAGCATTTACCACATAATAACTTGCATTTCTGTTATACATGGGGTGGGATGTTGGCATAATGGTTAAGGTGCTTACCTTACAAACAAAAGGTGCAGGGTTTGATTCTCACATGGGGTAGTTGGCTAGGCTGAAAATGGCCCACAAAGGCAGTTCGCCTAGTACTAATCTATGAATGTACATCATCAGGCCTTCAATAATGACAATTCCAGAGAAAGGGACCTCACAGAAGATTGTATAAGCTCATTTTTGACACACAACATAAAAGTAAGAATTACAACATTTTAAAGGAAAAGTATTACTGCCATGATTACTTCTTTGGATATATTGATAATTAATCTAGAATATTATAAATATTTCTACAATCATCATGTTACGGATTGTATTTACTCACGCATTAGTAAATGTCATATTTTACATCATGCATATCAAATTTTATTACTACTAAGAGTAGTTAGTTTCCAGCAACAAAACCTGTGTGTTACTTTAAATAGTACATTTAAATTTTCAAAAGATGCATCAAACCCCACATTACTGTTGGTATTACACATATGCTACAGCATTAACACATTCATCCACAGTGAAAGTTACACGACAGCTGTCTTTATGCCACTCACTAATAAATATTGTTAGCATTATACATACAAAATTATTTCAATTAAATATGATCATTGTCATCCTTAACACAAATTCAAAAAGACTGTAGATATGCAGCATTCATTACACAGAGATGATTTGTTCAACTTATAATTGTGTGACAAATCTCATTCTTAACCCCTCAGTAAAACTATCTATAGTCTGGATTTGAACCTTCTCAAAACTTATTGCATTAACACCTTGAGCCACACAGAAGGGTTACCAATAGAGGCATTTTCTTCACACAATATTGTTCAGAGTACCAATGGAAGAGCAACAGTAACAACCTCATTTATGCTGCTGAAGGCAATCCAAATTCAGTTTCTGAGTTTTTGTTGTGGGAAGTATACCATGATTCACTGCTAGTGATTGCTGACAGTCACATATGCACAATGCCAAGCTTTTGCAAAGGATGAAGCCAAAAAAGCAGAATAAGGAGCAATGTGTTTTTGTGATGATTTCTCAATTCTGTGGACTTATAGCATGAAAATGTCAGCATTAATGACTCCTTGTCTCACACAGGCATCACCTTCTCTGGATCTGAACCTTGAAATCATAGCATTTACATAAAACACTGGGAAGATTAACAGGATGTGCCACCTACAGAGATGAGTTTATGAGGCACAAAAGTGGACCGCATATACTCAACCTCTGACATTCTAACAGTTTATATTATAGAGCAATATATCCATTTTATCAACATTTTCCTTTGTCACTGCAGTGGATGTATGCCTGCTTTTGATACTTGCAACAGCTAACCTAAGAAATCATGTCACTGTTAGGACAAATGCATGCAGTAGCAGACTGTGTTCTTCCCTTTCTTTTGTGAGGAGTAACTGCCAGTTGATATATTTGTAAAGTGATGGCATTACACTTTTCATGTATTTAGATATGTATTGTTTGTATGTTTCTTTTCCATGTACTTCACATAACTTACACACTCTTTGTACTCACATGCACATTTTCTGTTTAAGCATATATTCAGAAATGTGTTATAATGCTTTAATCTCCTAAGTAAGGCAAAGTAATCTCATATTTATTTTATAACTGTATGCTCCCTGACACACCCTATTTAAGTGTACATCAAAGTAGCAGGAGTGTTAAACACTTAATTCTCCATGTACTACTGATAATGAGTCATACATGCAAGCCCTTTGCAAGCCTTACTTTGCAACAGTCATTCTTGTACTACTACGGTGTGTGCACAGCATCTTGTAGGTCCTCATACCATGTTTACCTGCATAGCACTTCAAGCAGACTGTGTGATTCATGAATGGCAATGCACTGAAACCTGATTTACATATTCACAGTGTCCAGAGGGTTAATCTCCACTACATAAGTGCAAGCTAGTGCTAAGGAACTTGTATCATAGTAAGAGAGACTGCTTGAACTTACCAGCATGAGATACTGCCATCTGACTTCTGCAATTACATTACGTTTTCAAGCTTTCATAAAATTCCTGTCAGGGTATATTATGTTTCTTTACATTTAATATTTAAACAGTTCTGATGACTTGTCATTCAGGTATTATAGTGTAATGTGTGTAGTTTGTCCAGTTGTATTGGTATAGAATGTATAGCAGTTGTTATTTGATGTATCCTCATCTTATGAGACATGGATTTATAGCAACATTTCTTTAAGGATGTGAACATGTGAGCATGTTTTATGTGAGTAACATCAATGTGACAGTTACATTTTATACCAAAAATTATGTTAAGCTTGTTGTGTATGCCTGACATCAACAAGGCTTATCCCAAAAGATAACATTTTCATTTCATACACTTGATTCATTGTTAATACTACTATTAAAGAGTTACACATTTTTCAGCCTTATCATGTCTGTCATTGCATTGTATGTTGGGAGAGTTATAGTTATGTATTACATGCGTGTACACATATAGATCAGTTAGTTCATTTTTGTGAAAGACACCTGCAAAAATGCATACTTGTTTTGTTGTCAGCAAATTCCTTCCTTTAATGATACATATATTTGTTTGTGTTTTTTAACTGCCATAGAAAGTAAATGGCTCCAAATAAATCTGGGCCATGTAAACCTGTATTTGCAGATATTGAAAATGAGGTTATAGTGCACGCCCTTCATCAAACTGAATAAAGCATCTTACAGAAAGTCTTAGATGACAAACCCTTCCATGATGGTATCTGCTGGAAGGTGGTCAGTGATGTCAATACTACAAGTGGACATGGCCATGAATATAGACATATCAGACACCAGGGCAGTAACATAATCACCAAGGCCAAGAAAAGATCCAGTGCTATTGCATGGGAATAGAGGGCTATTGATGGTGGTCCTGCTACCAAACCACCACTCACTGAGAAATTGGATTTTCTGTGTACTGTAAGGGGTCTGAGCAGCTCATCTGCAGTTCCCATTATAGTGCTGGACATAGGCACAGAGATAGATAATTATCAAAATGTGTCTACTGGTGAAGCTCCATGTATGTCAAATACTATATATATATATATATATATATATATATATATATAGAGAGAGAGAGAGAGAGAGAGAGAGATACAGTGGATATAAAAAGTTTACACCCCTGTTAAAATGCCATTTTTTGTGATATAAAAAATGATACCACAATAAATTATTTCAAAACTTTTCCCTCCATTAATGTGACCTATAACCTGTACAATTCAATTGAAAAAAACAAACAAATCAGTTAGGGGAAAAATATAAAAAAATAAAAAACATACAATACACTGGTTGCATAGGTATGCACACCCTTAAACTAATACTTTGCTGAAGTACCTTTTGATTTAATTATAGCATTCAGTCTTCTTGGGTAGGAGTCTATCAGCATGGCACATCTTGACTTGGCAATATTTGCCCACTCTTCCTTGCAAAAGAACTCCAAGTCTGTCAGATTGCGAAGGCATCTCTTGAGCACAGCCCTCTTCAGGTCACCCTACAGATTTTCTATTGGATTTATGTCTGGGCTCTGGCTGGGCCATTCCAAAACTTTAATTTTCTTCTGGTGAAGCCATTCTTTTTTTGATTTGGATGTATGCTTGCAGTCATTGTTGTGCTGAAAGGTGAAATTCCTCTTCATCTTCAGCTTTCTAGCAGACACCTGAAGGTTTTGGGCCAAAAGTGACTGGTATTTGGAATTGTTCATAATTCCCTCCACCTTGACTAAAGCCCCAGTTCCAGCTGAAGAAAAGCAACCCCAAACCGTGATACTGCCACTGCCATGCTTCACCATAGGGATGGTGTTCTTTTGGTGATGTGAAGTGTTGTTTTTGCACCAAACATACCTTTTGGAATTGTGGCCAAAAAGTTCAACCTTGGTCTCATCAGACCATAACACATTTTTCCACATGCTTTTGTGAGACTTGATGTATTGTTCTGCAAATTGTAGCTGGGCCTGGATGTTTTTCTGTGTAGGAAAAGGCTTCCATTTGGAGAATGCGGGAGATTGTTGTCACATGTAGTATACAACCAGTACTTGCCAGAAATTCCTGCAGCTCCTTCAGTGTTGCTGTAGGTCTCTTGGCAGCCTCCTGACTAGTCTTCATTTTGTCTTTTCATCAGTGTTGGAGGGACATCCAGTTCTTTGCAACATCACTGTTGTCCCATATTTTCTCCACTTTTTGATGACTGTTTTCACTGTGTTCCGTGGTATATTCAATGCTATGGAAATTGTTTTGTACCCTTCTCCTGACTGATACCTTTCAACAACGAGATCCCTTTGATACTTTGTAACCTCGCTGTGAACCATGGCTTTTGCTGTAGCAAGCAACTGAGTAAATGTCAGGAAAATCCTACTAAGACAGCTGAACTTTATTTGGGGTTAATCAGAGTCTCTTTAAATGATGGCAGGTATGTACCCAAGAAGACTGAATGCTGTAATTAAATCAAAAGGTGCTTCAAAAAAGTATTAGTTTAAGGGTGTGCACACTTATGCAACCAGCATACTGTAAGTTTTTTTTATTTTTTATATTTTTTTCCCCCTAACAGATTTGTTTGTTTTCAATTGAGTTGTACAGGTTGTAGGTCACATTAAAGGTAGGAAACATTTTGAAATGATTTATTGTGCTCTCATTTTTTATATCACAAAAATCTGACATTTTAACAGGGGTGTGTAAACTTTTTATATTCACTGTATATATAGCTATAGATGTATAGATATACACACATGTAAGTACATAGAGAAGGAGAGAGGGGAAAAGGTGAGGAGAGAGAGGATAGAGATATGTGTATAAGATGTTTATTTATATGCATAAGTAAGGGAAGTTTTTAATATGTTGTCTTCATTTTAATGCTTCTCATCCTTCTTTCTATCTCCGTTTTGTCTGTCTTGCCGCATCAAGTACTAAGATTCAAGGTCCACCTGCCACTGGTATGGCCATACCTTGTTAGTTGTGTTAATGTAAATTATTTTTCTTGATGTCTACTTGAATTTGTTTTTAATTCCACTGGCATCTATTATTATTTTACTCAGAGTTACACAGCATGTCTGAACATTTTTTCCTGTATTTGTTTGTTGTGTTTTATTACTTTAATCACAGATGATCCTGCCATCAGCACTGCAGAACTCTTACAGCCTGATGCCAATGTATCCGTAGCCTCTGATGGTGGTGATGAAGGGGCATAGTCTGGGGCTGCAGAGGGTTAGTCTGATAATGATGTTGTGCATCCCAGATCCCCAGCTAAGAGTTTGGACACTCTCAGTATGCCTGCACATACCCATGAAATGGAGCCATCTGAGGTAGAATAGGGTGAGGGTGACACAGCTGATTAGGTTTGTGTGGTTAATCCAGTTGCAGGGCAGTCAGAGTCTTCCTCTAGCCATCATGAGGGTGAAGTAGCACACATAGGGGTCAGTAGAGCTAGTCATAGGAGGCCTGCCTTCCTCTGATGTCAGTGTAAGAGTAGGTGTCACTCAGTGTATATGTAGAACTGTTATGGAGGCACAGGCATGTTCTGCCATGGCCTTGTAAGAGATAGAGTACTGAATGTTATGCATTCTGATGTGAGAGACTGCCTGAACCATGTGGGTGACTCCTTAGACCTCCTGGGAACATCTGCCAGGGGTGGGTCAACAACCTTGTGGTTGGAGAGCTGCTACATCATCAAGTGTTAGCTGAAGTGGCTGTGCCAGGTCCTGCTCCTATAGTGGCACTACCTCCACTACTCTGTCAGGGATTGAGGTGTCCACACCCAGACATTGTAGACCATGTGTTCATGACTGTAGATGTAGTGCTAATGACAGCTCATCCAGTAAAGATCATTCATGTTCATGTAGCACCCTGAGTTCTAACCAGAGTCATGGATCTAACAGTGCAACTCCTGGCAGAGGTAGTTCTTGTGGATGGGGGCAGTGATGGTGAACTGAATCCTCTATGATGCACAGCTCACACCTGTCCAGGATCCCAGTGCACAGTGCTAGCACATGTGCTTTGATAGTGTTCTTGCAGACCCACACACAGTACAACTCATATTGACCATAACTACCACACACACACACACACACACACACACACACACACATATATATATATATATATATATATATATATATATATATATATATACATATAAACATTATTTGCTGTTAAACTGATTTCCCACTCCCACACTCACTTCTTTGGTGTCAGGCTTGCCCTCCTGTAACACCTCAACCCCACTCCACCTTGTACAACTGGTGATGGCTGTGCCCTGCTCTTTGCACGTTTCTCTGTCACTTAGAGTTGCTTATGTCTGATGCACAGAGTGAATAGCTAATGTTTGCTTACTCAGATGTGAACTTTAAGCAAATATATTGCACTGCATTTTTTTGCCTGCTCAATTTATTGAAAGATAGCCACCAGATAAGATTAAAAATTAAGAAAATAATGAAGAGAAGAGAAAAAAGAGAAGAAAAGGAGACAAAATGAAATGCATCTTCTGACACTATTTAGTCAAATAAAGCAGTCATAATGAGGTTTGTTGTCCTTCAATGTTTTGTACTCCTGCCTGTGTCTCTTTCCCAAAACAGACAAGACGTCAACTATTGATCAGGGAGACAGAGAAAGAAGGGGGCGAGGGGAGAGGGCAACGTCTTTATATAAACATTTTTCTTGAAATTTTAATAATTTTTATATTATGGCAAAAAACAAGCATTCTGTTCATACTGGCAGGCCAGAGAGATTGACTATGAACCGTGGAAGGAGATGAAAGTTAGTCTATTTGCCTAAGGTGGGGAAAAAATGTTCAGGGTTTTCCTGGAAGCAATGCCATAACATTCTACTGTTGCATTACATCCATCTTTTGTATACTTATATTGTTTTCTTCTTTCTGCTCTGTGTTTCATTGCAGTGTTTAAATTAAAGGTTTATTCTTGCTGTTTTAAAAGTCCTAGCTTAGGAGAGAAAGCAAACCTTATGTTTATTTCTATGAAGTTAAAAGGGTTAACAGCCTGTGAACTGTAGAATAAGATGAAAACTATCTTTTTATGCAATGTGTGGAAAATACTTCAAGATTTTTTTGAGATTATCTGATGAAACAGAATATTCTGTAATTATAGTTGATTTCCTTACATTAATCACTTTATTCCTGCTGGATTCTTAACCCCATGGGTTTTTGAGTTGCACATCAATTATTTAAATTTAATTTCTAAACCTCCAACTACTCTGCTCAGTTGTTTGAACACTTCAAGATCATATTGCGATGTACTTCTAAAAGTAAATCAATTTCAGGTATCCTTAATTTACATATTACTTTCAAAATCACCATGTATTATCAGTTTGCCTAGTATAAGTAAACAGATAAAATAAAACATATTAATTTGTTTAAAAAGAAAACTCATTACAACATTTGTGAGTTTATTAGCCATTTGGCAAAGGTAAAACTATTTTTTTTAACTAGCAGTACAGTTTTCAGAATATTTTTTCATAGGAAATGTTTTACTTCAGATGATGTATGATGGAACATCATGACCCTTCATAGATAATGCTTGTCTCAGACTGTAAGAGTCATCTCTCACTCTTGGAAAACATGACCTTAAATATCTGAGAGCAAAGAAAGTATATCAATAATAGTGAGGACAAACTCTCAACAGCTACACCATCTTGTGAGTGTAGACACACACTCACCTACTACTACATATGCAGTTATATTCTTAGGAATACATTCATAAAGCCACATTTTATCCTAAAATAAGCCATGAGCTCAATGTCTGTCTACTATATGTATGTGTGTATATATATATATATATATATATATATATATATATATATATATATATATATATATATATATATATGTGCTTTTAAAGTTCAAAGTTTCAAAACTTCGAATTTCTTATGGTCAAGACCATAATATCAAAGTTTTGAAACTCTGAACTGTTTAAATAAAGATTGTCGTACAGCACAGAATGGGAAATTTACCATGTTCCTTGCTATAGTGTGATCTCGGAGTTGGTATACTTAATTAGCAGGGGGAGTGGAGGGTGCAAGGGAGCTTCCCCCCTGCAAGAATGTAAAAAAAAATTTGCTTTTTACATTTTCTCAAAGTTTTGAAGTTTTAAACCTTCGATCTTATGGTTTCGACCATAAGAAATTCAAAGTTTTGAAACTTCGATCTTTAAAAGTAGATCTATATATATATATATATATATATATATATATATATATATATATATATATATATATATATATATATATATATATATATATATGTATGCATCCCCGACACCCCCTGTTAATTACATATACAAACTCTGAGATCACAATATAGTGAGAAAAGGAGCATAATCTCAGTCCGCACTGTACTGCGATCCCGCAGAACCAAGGTCTTTGCTATTCGACCTTTGGGATTTTCACTGTTCCAGATTCAGTATTTTGGTGTTCACTCTTGTGAGCTTTCAGCTTTCTGATAGGGAACCATGTATATAAATATATATATATATATATATATATATATATATATATATATATATATGGGTCTACTTTGATAGAAAACACATTTCACTGAAACTCATTTCGTTGAAGCCTCATTTCACTGAAAATAAATTGCCTGAGCACAATTCACTGAAAGCTGACATCACTGAAAATTCATTTGACTGAAACTCATTTCGTCTAAGCAGGTATATGCCTTGTTCCCCACTGTACTGTGATCCTGGAGTTAGTATATATAGTAAGGGGGGAGTGGGGGGCACTTATGATAAGTAAACACCAAAAAGGAGCAGTCCAATGACTGATCCCTGAGTAATGTACCTATTTGTAGAGGTGGACTCCTCAATTCTAACTTCATGGGTCCTGTCTGTGAGCCAGTTGGCTATCCACCGGGAGACATATGGGTTTCTACCTAACCTCTTGAGTTTGTCAAAAATGCCTGAGTGGGGTATTGTGATAAAATGCCTTGGCCATGTCAAGGTAGGCAATGTGAACAATTTTGCCCTCATCCATTGTGTTGGTGACTTTTTTAAAAAAGTCCACTAGGTTGAGTAGACATGAACTGCCCTTGATGAAACCATACTGGGCTGGGTCCAGTGCCTGGAAGTTTATTATATCTATATTGATCATCTCCATGATAATTCTTTCCATGGCTTTACATATAAGACTAGTGAGACTTACGGTTCTGTAGTTCCAGGGTCTGTAGATAGCCCACCTTTGTGCAGAGGCATGACTTTTGCCTTTCTCAATTCATGAGGCACAAAGCCTGTTTGGAAGTTACAGTTAAATAGTAATTCCAGAGACCCTGACAGGTCATGTTTCATGCTATTTAGAAGGCATCCTGGGATATTATCTGGGCCCATTGATGCAATGTTCTTGGTCTTAGAGAGAGCATTAAGGACCTGTTCCTTAGTGATAGTAGGGGGAGTTATATTTTATGATATTTCATGAATGAAGTTTGAGGCGGAGAGAGGGGTAAAGTTGAAGCTGAATGTATCAGCCAGGAAGTTTACTATATCTTCTGGCTTAGTATAGGTGGCTTCATTTACAATGAGCTCTGCAAACAATTGTGTATTGCCTTTGAGGTTGAGGACATAGCTAAAGAATGCTTTGTGGCTGTCTTTGGCCCGAGAGGCCAAACTTACTTTAAATTTGGCTTTGGTGGACTTTATTTGTCCTCTATGTTATTTATTTAGTTTAATGAGAGTGCTTTTATCCTGGTGGATGCTGCACCTCCTAATTTTTGCCATGATTTTCTTCCTTCTGTTATACAGCTGATGGATGTTGTGATTCTACCAGTGTGGCTTGTTTTTTAAGTTAGTTCTGTACTTCTTCCTGAGGGGTACAGCTGCTTCTATGGAGCTATTAATATGCTTTTATAGGGTTTTTGTGAACAGTTCTGCATTGGCAGAAGTGTTCCCAGGGTTTATGTGGGCTTGAAATTTTTCCAGGTTGCCACTTAATTGCAGGAGGTTATGTTTAGAATACTTCCTGAATATTCAAGGTTTAGCTGGGGGTCCAGGTTTTATTTTTACTTCAAAGGAGACCATTTAGTGGTCTGACCTTACCAGGAAAGGCATTACAGTGTGCAGCAGTCTCCCATATTAGTGAGGACCAGATCGAGTATGGTTGCATCCCTGGTTGGTGCATTGACTATCTGGTTTAGGAAGTTTGTGTTTACAAAATCCAGGAATCTCTGTGCATGTATATTTGGAGTCATATAGGATTTCCAGTTAATAGTGGGTAATCAAAGTCACCCATGAATATGGTATTGGGTTGGATAGTTAGTGTTTCTAATAAGTTTAAATACATGGTGTGGGTTTCCTGTGTCATAGAGGGGGACCTATAGCTTGCAAGGAGGTGGTATTGGATTTTACCTATGGTGATTTGAACATGGAGCAGCTCAAGTGCATTGTCCTGTCTGAACAGCCTGAAGTATATTTACTTTTGATGTAGAGACACCTCCACCTTTAGTCCCTGCCTATGAAGTAGCTGGCCTAAATGTATGGAAGGCATTATAACTTTGCACTGTTGGTGTGCTCTCTATGGCTTTAAACCATGCCTCAGTGACAGCACAGATGTCAGTATTCTCTAGGGTCAAGAGAGCTTCTAATCTATGGAGTGGAATTTTTTTGTTTAGACTCCTAGGATTGAGCAGTAATACCTTTAGATTTTCTTGGTTTTGATTGCTATGTCGGAACCGTACCTTCATGAGTGAAAAAGCATGGCAGTATAAAGACAGAAAAGTGGGAGGTGAAGGACTGCAACTCTTTTAGCAATGGCATAAGGTTGCAGTTTAAGGACAAGTGCTTACAATAGTATTATGCATTTGTGGATGATGTTGTACAAGTTAATATAAAATAATTTTAACTAGGTAAATTAGAACTTGCAGTATGTGTGTAGGAATATCAGTGCTGGGTTACCATAAATATTTTTGTAGTCAGATCTTTGATTTACTTGAGTTGGAAGCAGGCATTTGGCTGAAAACTGTATCAAGCATCAGTATATTACTTTTGCATGTTGTTTTAGCTAAATAAATGATGCAGCAGTAGGGAATCACATATAGAAAAGATAATTTTACCTGTGTGGAGAACTGCATTATCATGGCAGCCATTAGGACATATGACAAATGCCTTTTTGGAAAAAGGGGTCCCAAAGAAGCTGTGAGGGCAAGGCCTGTAACCAAGTGATTATGGATGTTAAATAAAAACAAATGATAACAACACAGGAGGCTCAGATGCAAAAGTTTACTAGTGTACACCAGGAAGCAAAAAAACATACAAGTACAGAGTTTTGTCTGACATGATGCAGGAAATACACAATTTTATATAGTCTTACATTCAAGCTGTGCCCACCTTACTGACGTGGTTAGTCACAGGGCACCTACATCACTATGGTCTACAATATTCTATTCATAAGAAAAAGCTGATGTTATACATTTTAAAAGTTTTCCCATGGGAATAATACAGCCTTGCAAAGCACCTGGTTCGTTACAATGTCTTTCTGTAAATGTTACTCTTCCAAGGTCTCAGGCTTGCTTGAATACAATAGTTGGTTCAATCTTCTTGCAACTTTACTTTAGCAGCTGTGTCTTATCTCTGATACATTCACAAGGTCAATTATCTCAGAGGAAGGAATAAGAATATTCAATGCTTTATACATTTAATTTTCCTGACCCAGCAGATAATCGTTAGTGAAAAACATAAGCTTGCTGAGCTGGCTACTACCAGGGTCAGAGTTCAAATACACTGCAGCTCCAAAGCTTCAAGCAATTGCATGTAAAATCATTCTTATTGCCATATTGTAAATAGAATAAAATGCATTATATACTATTTGCTTTTAAGCTAGCACTTTATACATGTTCAAATACATATTTTTCTAACATTTTCCTCCCTTTTAATACTTTTTATTCTATTCAGAAACATAAACAATGTTATATCATCTCCTAGCCTTCTCCTTTAAGGACTTTTAACTAGGCAAGTCATTTAGTTTATATTTCGGAACAAGTTTCGTCTGGAATCAATAGTTCCAATTCAATGTCTTGGTACAAAGTTTCAGTTACAGATATATCAACAAAATCTTTGACTAATCTTTTCATACAGGGGATCCCACAACAGACACATGCTCCTAATAGGAGCAGACCAACACAAATAGCAATCAAAATATTCATTAGGATAGACCCCACCCACCAAACAGACTCTGGAAAAAGTTCGTCAGTGGGTTTGGGACTGGTTCAGTCATGGCCGATACCTGCTGTATTACCTCTAGGTGATCATTAATCAAGAGCCATTCGATTTTGTAGCACAACAGTTCTCATTGCATTCAGTTCATCAGTCACTAGTTCGAGAGCAGAAAAAGTTGCGTTACTCATTACTTCGAGAAGCTTCGACAGTTTTCTCAACTCCCAGATCGAATTGACTGCTCCATATGCTGGAAATATTCCAGCCCAGGATATAACACTGTCACTCAAGTCCATATGAGTCAATGTTTCTTTATCTTTCACAGAATGATGGTTCTTCCAACCAGCTTCGATTTTTCCCATTGGATTTACAGGTTTTCTGATTGGATCTTCAGGTTTTCGGGCTACATCTCTTACATTTCGTATCTTACCTAGAGGTAATTCTGCAGTATGCCTTATAGCCGGAACCAGATAACCCAAAAAACAACTGCCGGACCAATTCTCAGGTAGCCATTTGTATGCCTTTTTCCCACAAACAAAATAACAGTTTTCTACTTTGGTACTGATGCGGGTTAATTCTGAATGAAACATTTTCTTGTCTATAACAGACAATTGTTTATGCAAGACAGGATTTCTCTGCACATCACTTAATGTTGTTTTCATTAAGCTCAAATATGAATCATAATTTGTGTTACAAGCAGTGCCTTTATCTTTAGCTTTAATATAGCATTTATAAGATATAGTTATGTTACAGTTACTCCAACCCACTTGGAGTGTGTCATTCTTATAGAAACATACAATTCCCTCTGTGTAATAGGCAAATACAATGCAATTTTGTCCTGTGATCTTACAGAACCTGTATCAAAAAGTAAATTTTCCCAAGTCTCATTTATCCCCAAGGGACAGCGGACATCAACAGTCCTCCATATGCTGTTGGTATGGCAGTACAAACCCAGCAATTTGAAATGTTCATAGTCTCTACATATACACGTTTCATAGCTAGGTATGTGTTAAAGTTTGGATGCCAGTCTATAGACAGTTCATCACGTTTCTCCACTTTCACTTGTGTGGTTATATGTAGGAAGAACCACAACAAAAGGAAAGTCATCACAATCATAGTCAATAAATGCATAGTTAGTAAGATGATTAAACAATATCTTCGGGGTTGATCTGTATTTTTACTCATTTCGCTCTTGGCCATCCTGCCTTTGTTGTGTGTCAGTCACAAAATGTTTATCAAGCTGAAAATTCTTTACCAGTTTACAGTGCGTCAGGTGGACCCAGGACGACCTCTCAGCAACTTTGACTGCAGTAGGCGTCGCCAACAGTACCTGGTACGGTCCTTCCCACTTTGGACTCGCCCAATTCTTCCTCTTCATGACCTTCAACCAAACCCAGGACCCTGGGGTCAGCACTGCTTCCAATGGTCTGGTCTGTCTTTTATCTGAAAAAGAGTTCAACTGCAAAACAGTTTGATTTGATAACAGTTTCCTCATGTAATTAGCTAATGAGCTGTCAGCCTCTAGCTCCGCAAGCATGAGAGCTTTCCACTGTGGCACATAATATGCCCTTCCAAATATCACTTCAAAGGGGGTCAAACCCTTTACATTTGGAACTGTTCTCATGCTCAGCAGTGCCAAAGGCAAACAGCAAATCCAATTCTTCTGCGTATCTTCTATCAATTTTCTCAACTTACTTTTTAAAATTCCATTGTATCTTTCCACCAGTCCTGCAGACTGTGGGTGGTAAGCACAATGATTCTTCAAGGAGATCCCAAAGAATCTCCCAAGTTGGTGAATCGTCTGATTCACAAAATGTGTCCCATTGTCACTATAGATTCTTTCCGGTATGCCAAATCTAGGAATTATTTATTTTATTAGGGCCTTTGCCACTGTTGCTGCATCCGGATTTTTAGTTGGAAAAGCTTCTACCCATTTGGAAAACATGTCTATAATTACTAAACAGTATTTTTTCACATTTGTTCAGTTCTATGAAATCCATACAGATAGTATGGAACGGATATGGTGGTATAGGAAAACTCCCTTGCTTGGGTTTGAATGCTCCTTGTGGATGATGTTTATTACAGACATGGCATGCTGCACAAAATTTTTGTGTAAAGTTTGTGAATCCGTATGTTTGGAATATTCGATTTACTAACTGTACCATCCCCCCTGTTGAGACATGGCACTGCCCATGGCTCAACAAAGCTGCATATCTAAATAAATTAGACGGCAATATTGTTTTTTTCTCTTTGGAGATAAACAGTCCATTTTCGAGGATTGCACCTCGTTTCTCCAATTTTTGTTTCTCAGCTTTTGTAGTTAATGTCTGCATCGTTTTTAACATTTCTAAATCTAAAATCTCAGAGGGTTGTAATTCCTCGGTTAAAAGTAAAGTTTCTGAGTCTGAGGCTGCTTGCTTCGCAGCTGCATCAGCTTTTGCATTTCCTTTTGAAATTGCATCCTGTTGTTTTGTATGAGCTAAACATTTACAAATAGCTACTTTAGTAGGTAACTGAATGGAATCTAACAAGTTCAAAATAAGTTGCATGATTAATCGGTTTGCCAGTAGATGTTATCATTCCCTATTTTTCCATTGCTGTGCAAAAACATGCACTGTAGAGAAAGCATACTGACTGTCAGTATATATGTTCACACATTTATCTTTCGCTAGAATACAAGCCCGTGTTAAGGCTATCAGTTCTGCTGCTTGAGCAGACAGGTTATGCTGTAAGGGTTGGGCTTCTAAAATCTCTGTATCTGTGACTACTGCATACCCTACTAGATTTTTCCCTGTAGGACCCTTTCTGCATGAACCATCCACATAAAATGTCACCTCGGCATCATCTAAGGGCATATCAGTAAGGTCTTGTCTGGGTAAAGTTATTTGCTCAATTTCCTGCAGGCAACTGTGTGATGTGCCATCCACAGGAGTTGGAAGTAACGTTGATGGATTTAATGTTGTACAACATTCAATTACCATATGAGGTTGGCTTAGCAGTATGGTCATACATGAAAGATGTCTAGCAGGAGATAGATATGCTATTTTCTCTTGCAGTAAAATTATCGCGACTGCATGAGGCACTCTCAATGTGAGAGGGTGGAACAACACCACTGAGGCCGAAGCCTGTACTGCCATTGCAGCTGTGACTACTGCTTGCACACAGTGAGGCAATGATCGTGCCACTGGATCTAACTGTGATGAATAGTAAGCTATGGGGCGTTGCTCATCCCCATGCTGTTGCATCAAAACTGACGTCATGTATCCCTGTTTACAATCTACGGTCTGAAAAAATCTTTTGTGGTAATTTGGAAGTCCTAAAACTAGTGATGAAGCTATCGATTGTTTTAGTCTGCAGAAAGCTGTTTCTGCTTCAGGTGTCCATTGTAATACATCTTGTGCTGCCATTGGTGTTTTATATATTAAATCAGCCAGTAGAGCAGATTCTAAAGCATAGTTTGATATCCCGCTTCGACAAAAATTAGTCGTTCCCAAGAAGGACATCATTTCCTTCTTGTTTGCTGGTTTGGGTGCCTGTAAAATCGCTGTTTTTCTGTCTTCGTCTAATATTCTCCCTTCATTGGATATTACATATCCCAGGTATCTAACCTGTTTTCTCCAAAGCTGTAACTTACTTTTGTTTACTTTGTGTCCTTGTGCTGCTAAAAATTTCAATAATGCTATCGTATCTTCCCTGCATTGATGCTGGGTAGGGGCTGCTAGCAAGATGTCATCTACATAAGGTAGAATCTGACTACCTCCTGGTGGAGTAAACCCTGCCAGGTTGCTTGCCATTTCTTGTGAAAATATCGTTGGACTTTCACAATATCCCTGCGGTAGCCGAGTATAGGTATATCTTTTACCCTGAAATGTAAATGCAAACCAATACTGGCTATCAGGATGTATAGGTATTGAAAAGAAAGCATTGCTTATATCTACCACAGTAAAATATTTTTGTTGTGGTTTTAAATCATTCAACAAGGTGTGTGGGTCTGGCACCGTAGGTGCTCTGGGTATTATTGCATTGTTTACAGCTTGTAAATCCTGTACCATCCGCCATTCCCCGTTTACTTTTTTAACAGGAAATAGAGGGGTGTTACATGGTGAATCAAGAGATTCTACCAGTACTCCTTCCTTGAGTAATGCTGCTATTATAGGCTTGATTCCTTGCTCTGCATCTTTCCTCAAAGGGTATTGTCTTTTTTGTGGTCTAAATGCTGATTTTGGTGTAATAGTTACTGGTCCTGCTGTTTGAATAAGTCCTACATCTGATTTACCTGTTGACCAAAGAATATCTGGTATATCACACAAGGCTTTTTCTTCTTCTTCTAATAAGAATGCTAATCAGCTGTCTTCACTAGTTTGTAAGTGTACAGCTGGATGTGTCTGTGTTAGCCAATTCAATTTCTGTTTTTGTATTCCCTGTTCTGATAATTCTAAATCAGTTTGTTTTTCCCATCTTGTTACTTTTTTTCCTAAGTCTGCCCATCTCACATCCTTATTCTTTGTCAAGCTGACATGTGGTAGTCTATTAGATTTGTACAGTGTCATGAATTCCTGAGGTAGTGAACAGCTTACCACACTGTTTCCCTCAGTATCCCAATACAAGGTTCGTAATACTAATCTGTTAGCAGGATTTTTGAACAACTCTTGCTCATATTCTTTATCAGGTCCTGGCATGCTACAGTAGTATAGAGTACAATGTAACAAATGCTGTTGGTCAGTGTCAAGGGAGGGGCCTTACTGATGGCTACATTCATCAGTTCTCCGGTTACTGCCCCTAGACCAGTCGTAACTAGGTCCTGGCTGTACCAGTAAAAGGTTTCACCCTCCGTCGCACCACAAAAGTATCCATTTGTCTTTGTGCTTCCATACCCTGCATAGTGGGAACTACCGCTATGCCAAATATCTGCATAAGATCTCTTCCCAGTAAGTTTACTGGACATTTTGCAGAAACTACAATTTTACTTTTCTGAGTCATGCCTGAAACAGGGTCAGTTATTGCTATATCATGGGAGAGTGGCTCCCTATATAGCTGTCCATTTGCTGCTTTCACTAATATATAGTCAGGTGATTTAGAATATTCTGGTAACTTTGAAGGGTGTATCAAAGTTCGTGACGCTCCTGAGTCACACAAGAATTTCACTTCCCTTCCTTCCACCAGAAGTTTAACTTCCGGTTTTGTGTCTGCCAAATAGAGCTCCAAGCTCAGTAATGCCAAATCTAAAATTTCACTTTTTTCATCTTCTACATCTGCTTGCACTTTCTCTGTTCCTTCCACTACATTTACGTTTGCCCTTTGTTTGTTTTTCTTCCCTAATGACTTCTGATTTTCATCACTATCATATAGTCAGTCCTCATCACCTTTATTTTCTGTAGTCACCTTTTTATTTAGCCTGCAATCCCTTGCTAAATGTCCTTTCTTACCGCACTTAAAGCACTCACCTTTCTTTTTTCTTTCTTCAAACTCTTCTGACCTTTTGTCAGATTGTCTATTTCCCTGGATATTTTTCTTACCCTTTTTACCTGACTGTACTACAAAGACCTCTGCTCCGTCTTCAGCTGTGAAGACCTGTGTCTTCTTTTTCTTTTTACTATTAAAGTGTCTTTCAGCATGTCTGGCATATTCAAGTAAGGCTTGTAGCCTACTTGTTCGATGATCTATCATATGCTTTGTAATAAAGCTACTGATAGGTGCAATGCAACCTTTCAAAAACGCATTTTTCAGTTGCTGTTCATACGAGGTATCATGTGTCTGATTTTCAGGAATAGCCATACCACTATGGTTATTGAAACATTCCAATAATCTACCATAGTACCCATCTACAGTTTCATTCTCTTGCTGTATGCATTGATTAATGCAAGTCCAATCTGCTCTAGGTTTTTATTTTTCAGAAATTCGGTCTGTAAGACCTTTCACTCTGTTGTCTAATTCTGCGTCACTATGTGGGAGTGGTTTAAGCTCTGCATTACGAGGATTCCAGGTGCCACAAATCATGTGCCAGTCTGGACCCACAATCTGTCTAACTACTTTTTCTACTTTTTCCCCATTCAAGTGGTAACTTAGTCTCATACCTTGTAAATCTTGTAAAAACTTTGTGTAATTAACTTTTGGATGAGGGATTCCCTCTGTAGCTTTCCGAATATTTTTCGGTGTCCATGGTCTCTATACTAGAAGAGTTGGGTCCTGCCCTTCCTGTCCTGCCTGAGGATTTGGTACCTCGATCAGTGGACAGATTTCTTCCTCACTCTCTTCTAGTGTATTTTTCCCTATTTGATATAAGTCTGTGTCCCCTAGTGTTTTACGTGTTTGGGACCTAGTTTTAATAGGATTTTTAACAAATGGTTTTAGTACTCTTGTAACTTCAGGATAACATGGAGGTGGACCAGCTTGTCCTCCTGCTTCATATCCTTAAAAAGGCATTGCAGGGGGCGGAGGGGGAGGGGACATCGCTATTACTGTATTATTATCCTCTTTGTCTAAAAATAATGTTTTTGCATTTTTAGTTTTCTGTTCCCTTCGGTTTGCTTCCTCAATCCACCTGTGTGCTTGAGGAATGCCTAATCGCTGTTGTTTTTTTGCCTGACCTTCTGCGTCAGATTTAAGCTGTTTTAAAAGTTTAACTAATGAAATCTTGTTTAATTTACCATCAAATCCGTATTTATTAACCCATTTTGTATAATACCTTACATTATCAGTCCGTTGTAATTGCATATATTTTGGCCATCAGTTAGGTGGATCTCGCGATTTTTTAGTGCACTGATTTCCCATTCTAAAAAAAATGTTACGTAACCCTTTTCACCACGTGGTATTTCAGTTCCTTACATAGTTTATCTAGAATAACTGCCTACCTTATTCTGTTTCCCTGATCTCTGACAAAATATACAGTAATTTCCTTTTGTCCCTGATCTGTATAACAAATCTCTGACAATGACATTTACTGTAACCTAGTCCCTGATCTAAAACAGAAAATAGGCAAATATTTTCCTACCTGAGCCTCCTGGGTCAACCAGTTCGAGACCGCTCTTGGGCCGCAGATCAGAAAGTGGCCAGCCTCTCAAGACGACAATTCAGTCGGAGGTCTTTGTGTTTCAAGAAGAACCGTTTTGGTAACTTCTCCTGCGCAGTATTCGACCACCGATACACTCTGATCTGCAGCATACCAAGGGAATTCCGGTTCAAGGGGGACCAAACTGTTAAATAAAAACAAATGATAACAACACAGGAGGCTCAGATGCAAAAGTTTACTAGTGTACACCAGGAGGCAAAAAACCATACAAGTACAGAGTTTTGTCTGACATGATGCAGGAAATACACAATTTTATATAGTCTTAGATTCAAGCTGTGCCCACCTTACTGACGTGTTTAGTCACAGGGCACCTACATCACTATGGTCTACAATATTCTATTCATAAGAAAAAGCTGATGTTATACATTTTAAAAGTTTTCCCATGGGAATAATACAGCCTTGCAAAGCACCTGGTTCGTTACAATGTCTTTCTGTAAATGTTACTCTTCCAAGGTCTCAGGCTTGCTTGAATACAATAGTTGGTTCAATCTTCTTGCAACTTTACTTTAGCAGCTGTGTCTTATCTCTAATACATTCACAAGGTCAATTATCTCAGAGGAAGGAATAAGAATATTCAATGCTTTATACATTTAATTTTCCTGACCCAGCAGATAATCATTAGTGAAAAACATAAGCTTGCTGAGCTGGCTACTGCCAGGGTCAGAGTTCAAATACACTGCAGCTCCAAAGCTTCAAGCAATTGCATGTAAAATCATTCTTATTGCCATATTGTAAATAGAATAAAATGCATTATATACTATTTGCTTTTAAGCTAGCACTTTATACATGTTCAAATACATATTTTTCTAACAACGGATATAAATGCTACTGGCAGAAGCAACCACACATTAACAGACTGCAAGAAGAAGAAAAGTATATGGTAGGATGTGCCAGAGCAAAGGAAATATGTGCCAGAGTTAAGGAAAGATGTGCCAGAGCAAAGGAAAGACAGAATGCAACTTCCTGTAGTACTGCTGAGGGGGACATCAAACACTTATTCCTTTAACACCTGATGAGGAATACCTCCTGTCCATTCAGGGGGGATAACTACAAATGAGATGATGATGGCACAGGCATAATAACAGGTGGTGTGGTTACAGGCTGTTAGCCACACCTGCAGCATCAACAGACATCTGCTCAGGTTAGTTGGTTTGACCACTGTAACATATCTGCATGGAGAAATGACTGCTCAGGGAAATGATTATGTATAGCACATAACATTTACTACTAACAGGTAAACCCTCCACTTCTGAGAATAATGACATTGAACAAAGTGTGCATGGTACGTGTCCTCCAGACCTCATTATACAGCCTACAGTACTCCATTTTCTGAGTATTGATGTAATGAGCTAATTTTTTACTAGGTCAGCAGCAGCAAAGAGCAGTTTCACTCTACAGGTAAATTTAGAAGGTAGCAGCAACAGAATGCCTGATGATGATAATGTAGTTATATTTATGAGACAGCCTGAAGAAAAAGGCAAACAGTCACCATGTTTAATGGCAGGATCATGCATCCCACAACATGAACATAACTCTGAAAGAAATGGCACTGGATCACATAATTAAGTACATGATGACATTTCACTGCTGGATGCAGTGGGAGAAAACCAATGCATCTCAATACTACTGTGCCCAGATCCAGAGGAACATTTTCTGGATGATGGCAGAAATTCAGAGGTAACAGTGTCCACAGTGACACCTTGGGGTGCAAGGCACAGACACATTTCACAGCTACCTTGGGAGACATGTAAAGCATTGGCTGCCCAGCAAGAAATGTGCCAAGATTTTCTTATAACTCAGTACACTTCCACAGAGAGCAGATAGAAATGGTCAGATATCTGTAGGGTGTACATGAGGATTTCTGCACAACATGGAATATTACAGATAGGTAGGGATAATGCCATGATCACAGTGATCCATGGCATCATAGAACACCAAGTATCCATGTCTGCCTCCATTCGTACACTAGTGTGGACTTGCCAGACTAAGATAGTAGTCAGTGCTAGAAGGAAAAGAGGATGAGGTACTGTCTGGACACATGGAGGTATATTGTATCACACTAGAAGTGCTTCTTAAGACGGTAGTAGAAATAGTTGAGGGGGAACAAACACAACAGGATCCATGCAGGCCACAACAGTTTCATCTACACATAGCAGAAGCGCTTATTCAAGGTCCAAGTCCTCCAGCACGGTGAGATCTGTGCCTGTAGGATTGCTTGCATTCAGTTGGTCAGGTCATCTCAGCAGGCTGACATCACAGCCCCTCTTTGAGATCACATGCACCATCACCTACCCCATCTTTTGGAGATGTTCTATATGACACACAGGACCTTGATCTACAGTGACTCAGGATATACATCTCAGCTAATTAGGATATGCAACATTGCATTTGACTAAAATACCTTTCAGTACAATGATTTCACTGTTTAATATCCAAGGCAACTTGTTTAAAAAATAATTAAAAATATATATAACTGCAGAATGTATGTTTATACAGTCAAACCCAGTGTTCAGAGGCTTTGCATGTGCAAGTATTTCATTTAAATCATGGTGGTGCTTGCAATAAGAGAAACACATATGGAAATAAAGGTAGAGGGTATAAAATGTAAATTGCAATGCTTAACAAAATTAAGGGCCCATGCATTATCAAAAGTTTCAGTCAAACAAGAGTAAAGCTGATAACTACACAAAACATAAATCAAATAATATACACTATTAAGAGGATAGCAAACACTTGAAAAAAGATTATGTGAGTATCCTGCTATCAACAGTGGAAGTGCTGCCACTTCAACCTTAGCACTGAGCAAATGATGGCTGGTATTTCTGAGGGCACAATCTAATTTGTATAACACAGTGAATTAATGTAATGTGCAGTAGCTTAACAGAATAAATAATTTTTAATGGGGCATAGAAGAAACATAGGAAACATTGCTTAATACAAAAAGCATGTGATACATTTTCATTCCAGTACACTATATTAACTCATGTTACATGCACATTTAGAGATTGTAATGCACACAATTTTGTGAAATCTAACCAGTCAATTACTAAAATAAACTTGTTTTTTTAAATAAGGACAGAGCATCTTCGCTGACTGCAAAGTAGATAGAAAAGGTATGATTTTTACCTTTTGTAACATAGCAGACAGTGATGAAATGTAACAAAATATGACTATAAATCACAAACTGGTGGGAAGAGGGGTTATTAGCATAAGAAGTTGACATTATGTCTCATTACCATCTCATATTGCATAATTTGCATATGTTTATTCCACACCATGGTTAGAAGGCATAAATGGCTTCTATATATCATGGCATGGCTGTGGTTATGTGCAAACAGTGCTAATTGCCTTAACATATTCACGTAATGATTATGAATACCACCCGTGGACTTGATTGCTTCCTAGACATGATTACACCCGCTGTAATTAACACAGATCATGATTAGCACTATTACTAGCCTCAACGTAAAATCAACTTTAAGTTATAAATAAACTGTCTTCCTTGACATTACCAGCCGCACACACACACATATATATATATATATATATATATATATATATATATATATATATATATATATATGAAAGTATCTTTAATGACACAGCAGAATCTGTTCAGAAAGCTATCAATAAGTTTATTAACTATGGGGAAGATTATGAATTTAGGAATTCCTCAAGAAACTGTGAAGTAATTACCCAATGACAGGATGTAGTAAATGTACTAGCCGAAAAAAAATGTGCAAACTTCACAATATGTAAATACATATTTTACCATGCTATAGACACAAAGGGGACACCCATTATTTATTTGTAGCTATGACAAAATGCAACCAAAATTAAAAAAAAAAATCAAGTTCCATGAGACCAGACAGCATACCTTATGGTTTCATGCAGAGAATTAAGGCAATCCTACCTAATAAATTAACAGTCTTGATAAATAAAATACTGCCATGTGAACCCATCCTTGACTTATGGAATCAAGCTGTAGTAATACCAGTTTTAACATTAGATCAAAACAAATTTGGACTTTCAAACCTGACAGATATTTTAGTATTCTATGTGAAATCATGGAGCTAAGTCATAACAGGGTACAGCTTGCCTAGTTTTGGGGATTAGCTTAATTGTTAATGGTTTACCTCAAAGGTACAGGGTATAATTCTCAAATTTGGTCAGTGTCTGATTATTGATTAACTGTGGAATAGTCTGCAGACTAACTGCCCAGTATTTAGCTATAAACCAGCATTTTAAATATCACTATTCTATGAGAAATCCTGAAGAGAAGTCATAATGGGGTTTATTCATAATATCACAAGTAGCATACTTCCCTTGGATGTGAATAATATACATTAGTTAAGGACAGATCTTGAAAATGGAATTGTGTGGCATTCTTTCAAGAGACAATAGCAGCACTTGAAAAATGACTGGTAGAATGTGTTGTTTTTCTTGACGTTGCTACGTCATTTGATAGTATTCCATATAAGGGAAAAATTGATGAATTAAAACATGAAATCCTAGCCTATATGTAATTCAGTGGGTAAAAGACTTGTTAAAGAAAAGGACATTAGTACCTCTCAACTGTCTAGATTTTTGCAGAATGTCCAGATTTTTGGTCTGTTCTTCATAAAACTTGTGATTTTCTGGCAAATTACTGGGATGATCTGAGGAGTGAAGTCACTAAATAATGATATACATTTGTGTTTCAGACTTCATATCCATCAGAAAATGCATGCTAAGACAAATCCTGTTTTTCTAGCAACTTTTTAAGTTTACAAGAGCAGTATATTTAAAATGTGTCCCTATGTTTGGTCCTTTGTTCCCTCTCTCATTCTGTCAGGCTTTATCCAGTTGTTTTGCACAATGGGATCATCAGTGGTGTCCACATGGCAGTGTAGTGTAACCATTTCCTTTTGGGCTATTCTTCTCAAGTATAAAAGTGGAACATCAGCTGTAGATAATCAAATGCGCTGACAACTGTGAATTAGGTAACATAACTATTCAATAAATAATGACAAAATTCTGAGCATGAGTACAGTAGCAATGTTCTCATCTGTAATATCATTAAATGCAGTAAATGATTAAATCACAAAATGCCCACTTTATTAAAGATATGGTGTCAGTGGTAGACAGTAATTTAACCTTTAACGCATGTGTATCTGCCAAGTCAGAAAAGCATTGTCTCCTCCTTTCAGACCCTCATGCCCTATATTGCAAAGACCCTTCAAGCTTTTTCATTTCTCAAGATGGAAAATGTATGCTTGGAAATGCCTGCATCAGTTATTTATCACCCCTGACTGCACTTATTTTTCACCTTCAGCTCTAACTCCTTGTTGACAATGTGTGCAGTTTAGCTTCGATATATATTGTCTTCTGGAAGGAGTCACTGGTGTTGTAAGTATGCATGTCTATGGTTTAAATATATTGTTTTGAAGCTTTCAGTGAAATATAATATAAAAACAAACTAGGTGGGAGGCTACGCCGCTCACACCCCCAATGTGTTGGGCTGTGCTACCCACCCCCCAACTATATATACTAACTCAAGGATTGCACTACAGCGGGGAAAAGGCAATTACCTTTTACTTGTCTTACAGTGCTCTACACAGTGCCAGTACTTCAATTCAGTGAAATGAGCTTTCAATGAAAAAAGTAGACCCATATATATATATATATATATATATATATATATATATATATATATATATATATATATATATATATATATATATATATATATATATATATATATATATATATATATATATATATATATATATATATATATATATATATATAGACACACACACACACACACACACACACACACACACACACACACACGTGTGTGTGTGTGTGTGTGTGTGTGTGTGTGTGTGTAAAAACTTGACAGCCCAGTCTATAAACCTATGACAAAGACAAAGAGAAAGATGCAACATTTTTAAAGTATTTGAATATCCGTGGCCCAGCAAGCAATGCAGAACAGTGTTTTATTTATTCATAGGTTCATAGGTTCATACTAGGCTATCTGCCCTAGGACATTTATAAGCCTAGCCAGAATGTGTTTGGCTTTCGCCACCCATTTTAAATTTATTTTGCTATGCCCTTTTTCGAAGTTAGTATACTGTGCCTCTGTCTAACAGTGACACAGAAGTGATACCCGGGGTAAACCTACGATCTCCCATCCACTCATCAAGATTCCTCTTGAAGACAGTCAATAAGGGACTCTGCCTAACTTGGACTGGGATTTTATTCCAGAGTGAAGGGAGCCTCTGGGTTATGAATCTGTCCCTCCAGCATGTCCTATTTATTTCAGTGCTGAGGTTCAAGTCTCTCGAGCGTGTAGCTCGATGGGATTTGGATTTTCTGAGGTGCAGCATGTCCATTAATTTCGGGTTGGACATGGCTTTATACGTCAGGCACATATCGCCTCTGAACAGGCGGTATGCCACTGAGTAGAGCTGGAGTTTCTTTAACTGGGCAGCATATGGCATCTGTTTGAGCCCTTTGATCCTCTTGGTGAGGTACTTTTGGGGTCTTTCTGGTTGCTGCAGGTGTCTGGTAAGGTACATCCCAAAAGGGGCATTGTACTCAATTATGGGTCTGATGAGGGATGAGTAAAGAGGCACGATGACCTCCCCTGATCTAGATTTGAATCCCTTCATGATTAAGTGGGCTATATAAAATGTTTTTCTAACCACTTTGGCCACGTGGTTGTCAAATGAGAGATTGCTATCAACTTGGGTCCCCAGGTCCCTAATTACTTCTTCTGTACTTAATGGATTACCACCTATGTGGTAATTTGTGGGCACTTTGTTTTGCCAAAGGGATGACTATACACTTTTGGCATTTAGCTTGAGGCCATGGCTCTGGCACCAGTTATCTGTTTCTATGAGGCCCTTTTGGAGGATGCTTGTGTCGGCTGGAGAGTCGATTATGGCGCTCAGTTTGCAGTCATCTGCGAACTTGGTCAGCCACAGTCCTTCCATGTTGGCCTGTACCTCCGAGAAATATATACCGAACAAGAGAGGTCCCAGGACTGAGCCTTGTGGGACACCACTTGTAACTGGTTTGGAGTCTGACATGGCTCCAGCAATTCTAACCATGTGGGTTCTGTCCTTGAGCCAGTTTGCAATCCATCTAGTGACATAGGGGTTTATATTTAAGCTGGTGAGCTTATCTATAATGCCCGAGTGGGGTATTGTATCGAAGGCTTTTGCGAGGTCCATGTAGGCTGTGTGGACCACCTTCACCTTGTCAATGGCCTTGGTGACTGTTTCAAAGAAATCAACCAGGTTTAAGAGGCAGGATCTGCCCTTAACAAAGCCGAACTGGGTAGGATCCAGTGTTTGTAGGTCCCCAATATCTTTATTTATGAGATCCATGATGATCCTTTCCATAGCTTTGCAGACCAAGCTAGTCAGGCTTATGGGGCGATAGTTTCCAGGATCCGTTGAGGCACCACCTTTATGGAGAGGGACCACTGTTGCTGTACGCCACTCTTTGGGCACATATCCTGTAGTAAGGCTGAGATTGAATAGTAGTTTTATGTTTGGGTTTAGCTCTTCTTGGAGTTCATGTAGGACACAGCCCGGGACACCATCTGGTCCCATTGATGCTGTGTTTTTTGCTTTGGAGAGGGTGGCTCTTACCTGAGCATCTGAGATATCAGGGGGGCAGCACTCTGCTGGGATAGATATTTGCCCTTTTGGTGGGGAGGGGGGGGGGGGAGTTTGCGCTAAACCTGTCAGCTAGGATGTTGGCAATGTCTGTGGGTTCGGTGAATTTTTTGTCATTTTGGACTAATTGTAAGCATATCTGGGAATTACCACCCAGGTTCCTAACATAACTAAAGAAAGCTTTGTGATTATCCTAAGTGTCCTGTGCAATTTTTCTCTCGAAGCTGGCCTTAGACAATTTTATGTGTGCCCGTAGTTTTTTTGCTAATACTGATCAGTGATGCCTTCCCTTTTTGGGATTTTGCTCTATCATTTAATAGCTTCCTCCTTCTATTGTATAGTTTGTTTATGGCTGGGGTCCACCAGACAGGACGTCTGCCTTTGGAGGATTGGGTCTTAGTTTTATTTGGGATCGCATGATCCATGCATTCCTGAAGGTGTTCATAGAATGCGTTTATAAAGGATTCTGCGGTCTGGGCTGTATTTTCCACAGGCCCGGGAGCTTTGAAGGATTCCACCTCAGTTTTGAGGAGTGTGAAATTTGCTTTAGAGAAGTTTTTCACTGTGGTTTTCTGGGCAGGGGTGGGGTCGGGATGTGAATATCCAGTGAGATTAGTTTATGGTCTGATCTTACCAGTGAGGGATACACTTCTGGTCTGGAGCATAGAGTCCCCATGTTGGTGATGATCAGGTCCAGTATGTTTTCCCCTCTTGTGGGAGTGGTAGCAAGTTGTTCCATAGCATTTGAGTTTATAAATTCTAGGAACCTTTGGGCTAGGGTGTTGGAGCTAGAGTAATGCTCCCAGTCTATGTTTGGGTAGTTGAAGTCACCCAATATAATGGTGTTTGGAAAGACCTTCATATTTTCCAGTGTTCTCAGGAAGGCCGAGTGGGGTTCCTGGGTTTGGGTGGGTGGTCTGTAGCAGGCTATAAACTGGAAGGCAGTTTTACCCACTGTTAGTTGCACATGGATAGTCTCTGATGCTTCGTGCTTTGCCACCAACCTGGAGGTGTGGGTATCTTTGATGAATATCGATACTCCCCCTCCTTTTGTGGTTCGGTCCAAGTTTTGGAGCCGAAAAGCATGGTATGAGGTATAACCGGGTAGTGCTGGGGTGCTCTCGGGAGCCTTGAACCAGGTTTCTGTTACTGCACAGATATCGATGTTCTCCATGCTAAGGAGAGTTTCGTCGTGCATCTTGAGGTTTAGACTTCTGGCGTTGAGTAGCATTACTCTTAGTTTCTTATCCCTTGTGATACCTATGGAGGTGGGTTTGTCTTTTGAGCCTTGCCTAAAAAAGGCACTATGGGGGTAGCAAGAGCCTTTGCCAATATCCGAAAGCCCAGGGGTGACAGGTGCAAGCCGTCCCTAGCGAAGCATCGTGGCTTGTCGAGCATATCATCCCAAGCTGACAGGCATTGGATCCCCTTTGAATGACACCAGTACTTAAGCCAGTTTATTTATTTTTTGTAGCAATATGGCTAAAGCCAGATCATCTATTTGTTTGAAAGGGATCCAGCCTCAATATCATATCAGGGTATAAACACATGCTGTTTTAGTCTGAATTGACTGGAAATTCTTCAGAATTATGAAATAGTTCATGGAAAAGAATGACATGTCCCTTTTTCTCTGTATTAGGAAGACCCTTTGCCCGGTAACCTCTCTAATGTGTATTCCCAAGAACCAGTTTTATCTTTCAAGAACGTGCTCAACTGCTGTACAAGGAGCTATGTAGGAAGCAAGTCCCTCAATACTTCAAAAATTGCATTGCAGTACTGACAAAAGCATTCAGTTTTGAAATTTGCTGTTATAATTTTTAAAACATTTTTGAGCTCACCCCCAAATTAGTGTGCCACTCACACCCCTGTAGCTTAGATATACTAACTTCAAGATCACTGGACATTGGAGTGGAGAGAATACTTTGAGATCCTGCAGTATAAGAATTTTTTCTATACCCCCCCCCCACCCCGTTAGATTTGGATTCTCACTGGTCAGAAAACTGCAGTTATGATCTTTATGCTTTTAACAGTTGTCCCTTGTAGAATCATAAATAAAAAAATAATCAGTTCTGTGTTGTTTGATGTCAGTATGTCCATCTACCTATATACGCAGATATCTGTGGTATCTGAAGTCATTTACTATTTCCTTTTAACACCTTAAGAGGTATATATCTCCATGAAAGTTTGACAGCGTTTCAGTTCAGGTGTCCAAGATTACATATTCTCTTCCTTGCCTAAGATCATTATAAAATAGTCATTTCTTATGAGTCAACACAAAACAAAGCATTTACATCATCATGATGCGTACTTATGGGTAGGGACTTAAATCTACGCACACAAAGCAGTGCAGCATGTCCAGAAATATCAAAGATTAAGCTATATGTGAGAAGTCAAAAAAGAAATGGACCCAAAGTATTTTTTAGAGTACATCTGATGATATATTGGATTGTCAGGTGAGTATGCCCATGCTACTGATCTGATATTGAGCTGTAAGTAGAGAACTGGCCTAGGGATTAGATACACAGGCAAACTGTAATTAACCATGTTAAATGTTATAGATGATTAAAGGCTGCAGTACTAATCCATCTAGTGTCCATGTTTCCAAAAACTTTAAGTTCCCATATGGCTAGGATGATGTGGAACTCAGAATAAAGTATATCAAGTACTTATGAATGAACATAGCAAGACTGATCACACTGAAGGATGTGCTTAAATGCAACAATTTCAAGAATGTTACTCATGTAAGGTATTAGGAAAACATGTATATATGGCTTTCAATTCAAGCATTTTCTTGTGCAATAGATGAGGGTGGCCAAGTCATCTTATGGTACTCAACAATCAAATTGGCAATAAAATAAAATATATATATATATATATATATATATATATATATATATATATATATATATATCATTTGCTTCAGGCAGAAAGCACATGAAAATACTCCTGTTAGGTGCTTCTCTTCCACATCTGCTTACATAAATGCGTGTACTCTGTTGTCATACATCATTGCAGGTAAGGTCATGCATCTTTCCCAGGACTGTGTTACCCCTGCTTTTAAAAATACCATAATCCTTAATTCATTATCTGTTTTAAGCTCCGTGTATGATAGTCAACAATTGTAAGGCCAACTTTGTGAAGGTATACTATTCAAGGTGATTATTTATTGGAAATCCCTAGGCTTGGAGGCAGTAACTAGCTATACACAAATCCATACTGCTGGCATGGCTTTACTACAAAGTGAAAATATATAAATCAACTAACAGTTTGGCAAGTGTAAGATCATTTGTCTTAATGGGCCTGCAGTGAAGGCCACCCACCTTGTCTAACATGAGCAGCTTGGTCTCCAACAACTTCCTGTATTATAGCTTCCACACTGTTTTGAAGAAAATGACGAAGTACCCATATCATCGCTTTAATATACAGATATTCCTATATGTTATGGCTCATAAAAAAAGAAAAAGTCATCTCATAAGTTTACATTTTATCTATTAGATCTGATTCAGTAGAATTCTGTCAGTTGCTGTTTCGTAGAGTAGAAGGAATCAGCAGTAAATAACAAAACAAATCAATGTTACAAAATGATATATAATTGAATCATAAAGACATTAACTGAGAATGTTACTACAGTCTAGGTCACTGAAAAGGGCATTCAAAAAATAGGGGGGTCTATGAAGGGTAGGAGGAAGGAGACACTTACAAACACAGATAAGCATGACATGTCATGTTTGCAATACACTGCTGGTAACACTCCAGGCTAATCAGTAAACTGTACGTGCAGAAAGCAGATTATTGCATTTTAGCAATTTCCACAATCTGTAATTTAGACTAGTGGCAATTCTGCTACCCATTTCAGAACCAGTATACTGTTATGATGTAGCAATGCAGAACATGGCAAGTGTAGCAGGGAAATCACAGCCTTCATACTCTTAACTATTCAATCCAATTAATCAGGACATGATATCATGATGCCCTTTAAATGTGACCTCATTGCTTACATTACTGTCACTGTAACTACAAACACTATGTAGATCCAGTGCAAGCTTCTGCTGTGTGATGTTAAAGTTAATACTGTTTTGACCTCTTACATAAAATTTTCATCTTTATTTATATATTTAAAAGTCAGTGATGTCTCATCTTTCTAGCCTTCCAAGGATACACACAGTCTAAAGTTCTATCAGTTCTTATATAATCATTGTAATCCAACATGAACTCTCATATTTAAACATACAACTATTAAGTGACAGTTTGTCAAAACTCAATGTCCTGCCCAACCTAGAGTTCACAACAAGCTATGCAGAATTTTTTGTTGACCAGGTTAGTCACACTACTCTAACAGCCTGTTTTCAGGGGATACCTGAGGTGATAGCTATACTACTAGGACAAATTTGGCCAGGACATCATGGAACTTCCTCTCCTTGTGAGATCGGTATTCATGAAAGTGATAGCTGTGATTATTTGCATACGTTCCTAGTGCAGTGGCAGCTGAGAGGGTGGTGTGTGATATGGAGGATTCAGCAAAAGGAGAGGACGCAAATGCTAGCTCAGTGTAGGATGTTATAGATGGCATGGAAGATTCAGATACTCTTTTTCAGCTGCAGCTTTTTGGTCAAACTGATGAGTCAAGCAGAGAGGAGATGGTCTTTACATGCCTCCAATTAGGAGGGTTGTGGGATGATTTATGCAAGATTTGATTACTCAAAGTGAGCCAGAGAATGAAGTATTGTAGAGGGGGCATTACTGAAAAATACAGGAAGACGATGCAGAAGTAATGTTGGAAGAAGCCAATGTACAAAGGAAGAAAACATACATGGAAGCAGTGCCAATTACACAAGTGGGACAGAAGGAAAAGAAAGAAGTAGACATTTCAAAAAGAAAATTTATGGTAAGAATACAAAGCAAAAGGAGACAGGAACTGGGCAGATATGAGATATGGAACAATGTAATTTTACCCTTGGGATTGAAAACACAAGAGGTAAGAACTTTCATTTTCTAAACTGTATAAGTATGGAAAGGTTTTTATTACAGTATGAAAAAAGACAGAATAATAATCGATGGAATGACTGTGATTAAAGAATCTTTTTGAGATATGAACAAGAAAATATATGTCCAATATGGAACAGAGTTAGAAATAGACACTTTAAAAGACTATTTAAAATTATTTGTAATGAAATCATAAACATTTTAAAAGTTTATGATAATAGGGTGTATGGACTAGGGGATGGGATTGTAATGTTTATTAAAAAATTGAAATGGAAAAAAAAAATCATACACATCCCAAATATTATAAATGTTGAAGGCAACAAAAGCATTGTAAAATATTGGGGACACTCCAAATAGTACAACCTCTGCGAGTGAGGCAGCTGCAGGGTCCCAAAGAGCAAAGCATTCAAACAAAAAGAAAATAGGACCAGCATACAAGGCACCTTAAAAATAAATTTATTGATTGAGGTTCTTGAAAAACAGACCGGTTTCAGCAAATATTTAACAAAGCCTTCTTCAGTGTTTAAAAAAAACAACAAAAAAGAACCTGTATTTAAATACTCAAGTGAGTCATGTGCTTAATTACATATGCTCATTCAGACCTGGCTTAAAGAGCCCACCAAGTTTAATAATCCATTTTTTCTCCATTGAATTTAATAAATTATGCCAACCTGATTTGTTATGCCTGGAATGGGGGATTTAATTTTCTGTAGGCTATGATAGAGATAAAATTATTTTCTTAGATGTATTGGTTTGCCGTGCATCTGATCATACGCTGACTACAGAAATTCATCGTAAATTTCCCCAAAATAATTCACTTCTCTATGAAACCAGCTTTCATCCTCCTCACATCTGCAAAAACATTCCCAAATCACAGTTCATGTGCATTAAATGCATTTGTTCTGATCAGCACACTTATAGACACTTCAGAGATGATTTAGTACATCGATTCCATGACCGTGGGTATAAAATGGGTCAACTATTACATACCAAACACACAGTTGACCAAATGGAACGCACTGAATTGCTTCATTACAAAACTTGACACAAATCACCTTCAGTAACACCTAGATTTATCACCACATATAGTCGGAATACCAACATATTGATGCAAATTGTTCAAAATAATTGAAACATATTAACATGTGAACCTAGACTTCAGGACATTCTTGGAGACAGATGTTCATTTTCCTTTCGGAAAGGCAAAAATCTATCTTCCTTTTTTAATCACTTTAAACATCTTGAGAAGAAAGGTACCAAAAGTATCCAGACCACATTATCAGGGGATCCATTAATTGGTTGCTTCCCTTGTGGCCACTGTATCTATTATAACATCATACTCAAAACCACCAGTTTCAGCAGTCAAAACACCCCTCAAGTATTCAATATAACATTTTTTGCTAACTGTTCCTCAGATTGGGTCATTTATTTGGCCAAATGCACATGTCCTGCATTCTATATTGGCCAAACCTCCAGACCCTTGAAGCTTCGAATCTCTGAACACTTTAGTGATATCAGACACAAGAGAGACACCAATGCTTTATATAAACATTCTTTGGTACATCCAAAGGCTACTTTTAGTTTTACCATTATTGATAAAATTAGAAGATCCAGGCATAACAAATCAGGTTGGCATAATTTATTAAATTCAATGGAAAAACAATGGATTATTAAACTTGGTGGGCTCTTTAAGCCAGGTCTGAATGAGCATATGTAATTAAGCACATGACTCACTTGAGTATTTAAATACAGGTTCTTTTTTGTTGTTTTTTAAACACTGAAGAAGGCTTTGTTAAATATGTGCCAAAACCGGTCTGTTTTTCAAGAACCTCAATCAATAAATTTATTTTTAAGGTGCCTTGTATGCTGATCCTATTTTCTTTTTGTTTAAAATACTGGGGACAATCAAAAACATGCCCCCG